>NC_057812.1:151414542-151583178 GCF_018294505.1 Triticum aestivum
CCTTTCTGTGATGTTGCTAAGACGTCCGACTGTGGCATTTCTTTTAAAGCCCTTTTTGTGATGTCGCTCAGACGTCCGACTGTGGTATTTCTTTTAAAGCCCTTTATGTGGTGTCGCTAAGACGCCCGACTGTGGCATCTTTTTTCCTTATTTTTATTTGTTCACCTTTCGAGGCGTCACTTCAGACACCCGATCGGTCCTCATTTGTGTTATGTTGGGATTTCAGGCGGACTACCTCCGTTTCCCCTTTTTCTTACCTCGTTATGCTAATTTTATTTTAATGTGCATTGATGAATTAATCATGTCGCATCCATGCATGCATTTGTTATATCTTACGTCTGAACTGTCTTGCGAGTACTTTCAAAGTACTCACTGGCTTGTTGATTTGGCCAGATGCTGACGAAGGCGATCTCATGGATGAAGAGTTTGATAGCGAGTCCGACACCTAGAGGAGTCCCAGTCAGTCTTGTGCGACCCTGGATTTGGTCACTGTATCATATCCGCTTCCGCTACCAAATAAATTCATCGAGCCTCTCTTCGACGCTCGATGAGATGACAGACGTAGAGTCTTGTATTTCTCTCCCCGCTGTGTTTTTCCACCACCGTCCTATCCTCGAGTCAGTAGTATGCCTCCACACCCCTGTGTCGTGTCCGCCATTATGTATAATTATTGGCATGCTTGTAATAATTTGGTTGAGCAACCATAGTTTGACCCTGTAATATATTTTATGCTACTGGCTTATTGTATCAAGAATTTGTCTGCCAGTGTGGAGGATTTCTCTCATACTGGACTTAAAAGATTGGCTTTTCAATAAATATTTTTATTGGAAAACCGGTCGTGACAATGACGAGTTCCCTGACGAGCAAGCCACCTACATCGTCTTTACCAGCCAGCCCGAAGACCGGCGCAGCAAATGCCGAGAGCACCAGGAAGTCAGTGTGGTCGCTGCCAACCCCGCCGGACACATGCATTGGTCAGAAAAGCTCATCAGCTGGAGCCGGGCCGACCATCCAGAGGTGATGCCGTGTCCCGGCTCTTATGCTTTGGTCCTGGAAGCCACCCTTACAACGGACAGACGCGTCGCCCGCTTCTCCCGTATGTTGATAGACGGCGGGAGCAGCATCAACATCATGTACCGTGACACCCTGGAAAAGCTAAATGTCAAGACGAAGCAGCTGATGCCTACGCGAACAGTGTTCCATGGCATCGTACCCGGCCTGTCCTGCGCCCCCATTGGCAAAATCAAGATTGATGTACTTTTTGGGGACAAGGAGCATTTCCGCCGGGAAGCGATCTGGTTTGAAGTGGTGGACCTGGAGAGCCCTTACCATGCATTGCTTGGCCGACCTGCTTTGGCCAAATTCATGGCAGTTCCCCATTATGCATACCTCAAGATGAAGATACCAAGCACCAAAGGCGTCATCACCGCAGCCGGTGATTATAAGAAGTCCTCCGAGTGTGCGGCGGCCAGCAGCCGGCTGGTCGAGTCCCTTGTGATTGCCGAAGAGAAGAAGATGCTGGACCGAGCCGTGGCCATAGCCGGCAAGCAGTCGGCCATGTCCCCCGACCCCAAGGAGCACGATGCTCAGGGATCTTTCCAGCCGGCCAAGGAGACGAAGAAGATACCTCTTGACCCCGAGCATCTAGAGAGGTTTGCCGTCGTCGGGGCGAACCTGAACAGCAAATAGGAAGGCGAGCTCGCCGATTTCCTCCGTGAGAATCGGGACATCTTTGCATGTCCCCCAAGGACATGCCGGGTGTTCCGAGGAAATTCACCGAGCACAAACTACACGTTCGAGGAGACGCAAAGCCAGTCAGGCAACCCCTTCGCCGATTGTCGGAGGAGAAGCGCAGGATTGTAGGGGAGGAGATAGCCCGGCTCTTGGCAGCCGGCTTCATCATGGAAGTTTTCTTTCCATAGTGGCTCGCCAACCCGGTCCTTGTGCTAAAGAAGAACAACAAGTGGCGCATGTGTATAGACTACACGAGCCTCAACAAGGCCTGCCCCAAAGATCCTTTTGCCCTGCCAAGGATTGACCAAGTGATAGACTCCACAGCCAGATGCGAGCCGTTGAGTTTTTTGGATGCTTACTCCGGATACCATCAGATAAAGCTAGACCCGGACGACCGCCTGAAGACCGCCTTCATCACGCCATTTGGAGCCTTCTGCTACCTGACTATGACATTCGGCTTGAGAAATGTCGGTGCCACTTTTCAGCGTTGCATGCAGAAGTGCCTCCTCAAGCAACTCGGCAGAAACGCTCACATATACGTGGACGACATCATGGTGAAGACGGAGAAGCGCGGCACCTTGCTGGGAGACCTCAAGGAAACGTTTGAGAACCTACGCCGGTTCCAAATCAAGCTCAACCCCGAGAAATGCGTGTTCGGAGTGCCAGCCGGCCAGCTCCTAGGATTCCTAGTCTCCGAACGCGGCATCGAATGCAACCCAGTGAAGATAAAGGACATCGAGAGAATGGCGATCGCCACCAAGCTTCGAGACATTCAGAAGTTCACCGGGTGCTTAGCCTCCTTGAACCGCTTCATCAGCCGGCTCGGAGAGAAGGCTCTCCCTCTCTACCGCCTCATGAAGAAGAGTGGAACGACCAGGCCGACCAAGCTTTTCACGAGCTGAAGAAGATGCTGGCCACGCCGCCTGTCCTCGCGGCGCCAACTGAGAAAGAGCCCATGCTCCTCTACATCGCTGCGACCAGCCGGGTGGTCAGCACCGTCATCGTAGTCCAGCGCCCAGAAGAAGGCCGAGCCCAGCCGGTCCAGAGGCCGGTGTACTATTTGAGCGAGGTGCTGTCCGCCTCGAAGCAGAACTACCCGCACTACCAAAAGATGTGTTGTGGCGTGTACTTCACCGCCAAGAAGCTGAAGCCCTACTTTCAAGAGCATTCCGTCACGGTCGTATGCACTGCCCCGCTAGCCGAGATCATAGGTAGCCGGGATGCATCCGGCCGGGTGGCGAAATGGGCCATCGAGCTGGCCCCGTACACGATCTTCTACCAGCCCCGCACTGCCATCAAGTCCCAAGCACTGGCCGACTTCCTCGTCGACTGGGCTGAGACCTAGTACCTGCCACCGGCTCCCGACTCCACCCATTGGCGCATGCACTTCGACAGGTCCAAGATGCGCACCAGCTTGGGAGCCGGCATCGTCCTTACCTCTTCGAAAGGCGACAAGCTCAGATACACACTACAGATCCGCTTTGCCGCCTCCAACAATGTGGCCGAGTACGAGGCGCTCATACACGAGCTCCGGCTTGCCAAAGAACTTGGCATTCGCTGGATCCTATGTTATGGCGACTCGGACCTGGTAGTCCAGCAATCATCCGGCGAATGGGATGCCAAGGACGCGAATATGGCGAGCTACCACTTCCTGGTCCAACAAATCAGCGGATACTTTGAAGGATGCGAGTTCCTCCACGTACCACGAGCCGACAACGATCCAGCCGATGCCCTGGCTCGAATAGGCTCCACTCGGCAAGCAATTCCAACCGGCGTCGCTCTACAACGCCTCCTCAAGCCGTCTATCAAGCCGTCTGCGGAATCCGATTCCATCTTCGTGCCACCTGACCCCGACGTGGTCGGGTCCGGCTCGAAGAACCAAGTAGGCGACCCCAAAGACCCCCGTAGCCGTCCCGGCGACTTCGGCAGCCGGCTCGGGGACTTCGGCAGCCGGCTCGGGGACTTCGGCGGCCGGCTCGGGGACTGCGGCAGCCGGCCCGGGGACTGCACCAGCGTTAAAGTCGGCGGCCGACTCCAGCACCTCACCGCCCAGCCCGCCCACCCTAGTAGCAGTAGCCACATTGGCGGTAGGAGAAGTCGTGGCTCCATCATGGGCTCAGTCCATCCTCAACTTCCTAGTAAACCAAGACCTGCCGGCTGAAGAAACAGAAGCAAGACAAGTCCAACGTCGAGCCGGAGCATACACAATCGTCAACAGAGAACTACTCAAGCGCAGTGTCACGGGAATCCTCCAATGGTGTGTCGAGAAAGAGAAGGGCATTGCAATCCTCATAGACATTCACCAAGGTGAATGCGGCCACCATGCGGCCTCAAGATCACTTGTCGCCAAAGCCTTCCGCCATGGTTTCTTCTGGCCGACTGCTTTGGATGACGCCAAAGAATTAGTCAAAAATTGCAAGGGATGCCAACTCTTCAGCTCCAAGCAACACGTGCCGGCTTCGGACTCAAGACCATTCCCCTCACTTGGCCCTTTGCCATTTGGGGACTGGACATGGTGGGCCCATTCAAGACGGCGCGCGGCGGCATGACGCATTTGCTCGTCGCCGTGGACAAATTCACCAAGTGGGTTAAGGCAAAGCCGATCAAGAAGCTGAATGGGCCGACTGCCGTGACGTTCATCGCAGACATAACAACTCGTTACGGCGTGCCGCGCAGCATCATCACCGACAATGGCACGAATTTTGCCAAAGGAGCCTTGGCATGTTTCTGCGCAGCCCAAGGTATCCGGCTGGACTTAGCATCCGTCGCCCACCCGCAGTCCAACGGCCAGGTCGAGCGAGCCAACGGCCTCATCCTCTCCGGTATCAAGCCTCGACTGGTCGTACCTCTAGAGCACTCGGCCGGCTGTTGGCTTGATGAGCTGCCGGCTGTCCTCTGGAGTCTGCGCACTACACCAAACAAGTCAACTGGCTTCACCCCTTTCTTCCTTGTGTATGGTGCCGAGGCGGTCATCCCAACTGACATCGAGTTCGACTCGCCTCGAGTGACCATGTACACGGAAGCGGAGGCCAAGGAAGCACGAGAAGACGGCGTCGACCTGCTGGAAGAAAGCCGGCTGTTAGCCCTCAGCCGGTCTGCCATCTACCAGCAGGGTTTGCGCCGCTACCACAGCCGGAAAGTCAGGCCAAGATCTTTCCAAGAGGGCGATCTTGTGCTCCGGCTGATCCAGCGAACAGCCGGCCAGCACAAGCTCTCAGCCCCTTGGGAAGGCCCCTTCATCATCAGCAGGGCTCTAGGCAATGACTCCTACTACCTGATCGATGCACAGAAGCCAAAGGCACGCAAGAGAGACGACTCTGGCAAGGAGTCGGAACGACCATGGAACGCCAACCTCGTCCGAAGATTTTACAGTTGAAATGCAGTATGTACCGCGCTAACTTTTGTATTAAGTACAAGACAATAGGCTCCCCGAGGAGGGCTCGGGGACTGCCATCTCTTATTTATGAATGAAAAGTATCATGCTCATAACCTTGTCGTATCATTTACTTATTCCGTCCGGCACCGAGTTTGACTAAGTCGGCTCGGGGACTGGCCGACTGGAGTTATGTTAGAAGTCCTACCCACAGTCAGATAAGTAGTGTGCCGGCTCTCAAGCCTTCTCTTGCCAAAAGTCGCAGTCCGAAGAACCGGCTGTCCGGCTGGCAAGAGTTAAAGGTAGGAACGGGCGCCCACACGAAAAACGGCTAGGGACTAATGGACTAATATAACAAAAGCCGGTTTTTCTCACACCGCCGACTGGCTACCAGAGTAGCCGGCCGGCCGGCTTCCATTCACTTCACTTTAGTCCAAGAAAGCTCAAGTACTTACCTCCCCAAAGAGGGAAGGCGGCAAAGGAAAAAGCCTAAGGATAAAAAAGCATACGTGAATGGAAACCAACATGCACATGATAATATTTACATAAAAAGACCTCCAAGAGGCCAGCATTCAACATAGTTTGGATACACCCCCAGTGGGTGGAACTGCGAAAACTTAACAAAGATTGTTTAAAGACAACAAAGCAGGAAAGATAAAGACGGCAGGTCAAGCTGGCGGAGCGGCCGACGAGCCAGACTGGTTGGCGGAGACGGTCGTACCGGCTGAAGGAGCGGCCGGCTGACGAACTTCGGCTTGGTCGCCGCCGCCCGCAGAGGGTGCGCTTCCACGCGCCTCGTTGCTAGAGGCACGGTCGGCCTGAGGTCGGCTGGTTGTTCCACCAGCCGGCTCGACGTCTTCACCGCCCTCGTCTTCATCTTCTTCGCCCTTGTCGCTGGAGGCAATCTCCTCCGCCGAGTCCTCTCCCACCGCCAGGTCCAGCCCGAACCACTCCTCCGGCTGAACAACACCGTCATCATCGACTTCCGGTGCGAAAACGCTGATGTTGGTGCACTCGGCGATCGTCGAAGCTCGCTGGGCGATAGCCGGCCTCACCTCCTCCAGCTCCGCGTCGGCCTCCATCCGCCAAGTGCGCAGCTGGTCCAGGCTCAGCCCTGGGTACCAAGCCCGAACGAATTCCAACGCCCGCCCGGCTCCGAGGCGGGCTGCGGACGCTTTCCAAGCCTCGAAGTGACCAACTGCGACTTCCAGCCAGTCGGCAGTTCGGCTTGGGGTGCGGGGGATCATCTCGCCGGGCCAGAGGGCGGCCAACACTTGCGCCCCGGCACGTTGGAGCCGGCGAAGCATCCGATGAGCCGGCTGCAATCGTGCCTGGATAGCCAGGAGCTACTCCTCAAGGGTCCGGTTTGCATCCGGTGCAATGTCGGCCCCCACTTGACAGCGCGCCTCGCGATGGGCCTCAATGCTTTGGGCGGCGAAGGAGGAGTAGCCCGGGAAGTAATCTGCAACAGCTCAAGATAAGTCAAAAAACCCAAGTGGCAAGGGGCAGGGGAGGGCCGAGGAAGGCAGCTTACCATCGATCAAGTCCTCGATCCGGCCGAAGCCTTCGTCCAGGCCTCGCTGGGTCTCAGACCAGGTCGCCGCCGCCATCTCATACTCCGCCATCAAGGCGTCTTCGCTTTCCTGCGCCGCCTGCAGGGCCGCTTTGTGGCTCTCCTCTTGGTCGGCCAGCTTCTTAGCTAGGCGATCCCTTTCCTGGACCAAGGCGGCGCACTCGGCCTCCTTGGTATGAAGGGCGGCCTTCGCCTCACCGAGCTCCTTCCTCAAGTCGGCGTTGGCCCCTGAAGATAAAGAAAAACCAATAAGAAAAGAGTCGTCAATAAAGATCCGACCCGACTGCGCAGCAGTCGGCCCGAATCTCAGGGACTACACCCAGTGGGTGCGCTGACGCGCCCACACAGGAGACAGACAAAATTGAGTACTTACTTCGGCTGTCGGCCAGGTCGTCGGTCCGCCGGCTCAACTCCCGAGCCTGGGAGTCGAAGGCGGCAGCACGAAGGTTGTGGTATTCCTGAAAGTTCAGAAAGAAGCAAAGTAAGGTGGCCGTCGAGAAAGATGCGACCCAACTGCGCAGCAGTCGGCCCGAATCTCGGGGACTACACCCAGTGGGTGCGCTGACGCGGCCCCACGAAAGAAATTAAGAAAGCAAAGCAGCCAAGAACGAAGGGCTCACCTGGATAGTGGCTCGCGTTGACAAGAACTCTTGGTTGAGCTGTTGCAGCAGGGCGGCCTGAGCTTGCAGCCGGCTCCGGACCCCTTGAGCCGCCGCATCCAGCTCGCCAGTCCTCCCGCTGGGAGTCCACTCGGACACGGCGGTGCTGGCCACCTGCAGATCTTCCACCGGCTGGCCTGCGCCCGCGGCTCGGGCAACTCCGGCGGAGCGGCGCTTCCCCCTGCGCGCCGGCCCATCGCCAGCTGCACCTCGAGGCTGGCTCTGTTCTTCGGCTCACCCCCGGCCGGCCCCTCTGGCGCCGCTGACGATTGACCGCCTTGGCCCGCTCCGGTTGGCGCTGCTGGCGGCGCTCTCCCCGCCAAGGCCACGGGGTCCTCCCTCCTCTCCAACAGCGGCGGGTCTTGGACGATCTCCTCCGCCAAGGGCAATGAGGTGTCGGGGGCTACGGCTCGGAGAGGAATGGCGAGCAGTGGAGGCTGGCTGCGCGAGCTTTGCGCCTCCGTCTCCGCGGTAGCCGCCTCCATCTGGGCCTTGGCTACCGCCTCGGCTTGCTCCCTCGCCGCATGGGCGGCCGCCTTCTCCGCCGCCTCGCGCTCCTCCCGCGCTTCGCGGGCGTTCCGCTCTGTGGCCTCCCTGAGATCGGTGCGGGGGTCCACGCGGCGGGAGCTCGAAGACCCTCCAGCCGGCCCCACGACGGAGCCGCGCGGGCCCCGCTCAAGGGAAAGCGGCGCGCTGTCCGGCAAGCAAAGAAAAGCTAAGAAGAATATTTGAAGAGAAAGAAAACGATGACGAGCATGCGGCAAGGCAGTCGAAGACTTATGCCGAGACCGCCTGGGGCTGCTTCACCGCCTTGCGGAAGCGGGCCGCCTTCGCGGCCGCCTCGTCTCGCTTTGTCGCCGCGGTGGAGGGCTTGGACTTCTTCGGCCGACTGCCGAAGAGGCCTAGAGCGGCCCGGTGCTTCTGCGCGCTGCCGGCAGCCGGCGCGACAGACGAGCCCGCGCCCTGTTGGTCAGTTGCCGGCTAGCGATGCGGGGCGACTTCGGCTTCGAATTCGTCCGGCCAGTCCTCGAAGCTCGCGGTGAACCTTGAGCCTCCGGGCTCGGCACTGTCCCCCATGACGGCGTCCTCCATGGCGGCCGCCCCCAAATCCGGGTCATCAACATCATCCACCGTGCGGTCGGGGGTATACTGGCGTTCAATTCCCGCCGCCCCAGCCGGTGGCGCAAGAAGAGGGTTCTGCTCAAAAGAGCCGGCTAGTCAGAAGCCGGCCGTCATGAAGCCGGCCGACGACAATAAGAAGATAGAGAGAGAGACTTACCACGGGCGGAGGATTGGCGCGGGAATACGGCACCTTGCCGTATTGCCAGTCCCCGGCGAGCTTACAGTTGGCGATGTAGTTAACCATGAGCGCCACCTCCGCGTGGGGCATTTCCCATGTGCTCAGACGGCTTGGGTCGAAGCGGCCGCTCATCTGACACATCATATGGGGCCGGCTTTGGAGACGAAGGATCCGGCGCTCCACGAAGGCGGCCACCAAGTCGGCCCCGCGCAAGCCTTCCGATTGAACCAAGACCCGAAGCCGGGAGATGGCAGCGTTCCCGGCTGGAGACAATGACCGGGACCGGAAGCTCCACAAGGGCTGCCTCCTAGCCAGCGGGCCGGCTACGTAATCTGGCAGGTTAATGTAGTCTCCTTGCTCAGCATCGTTCTTCACATAGAAATAAGATCTCTGCCAGACCTTCACCGACTGGATCAGGGGGATGGGCGGGAACGGATTGTTCTCGCTCGCCCTCCTCATGGCGATGAAGGCTCCGCAGGGGGCGGGCACGCCGTCGACGACCATGCCGAGCTTGCTCTGGAAGAACTCTCCCTAGAGCTCCAGCGTGGGGAGCAGCCCCAGGAAGCCTTCACAGAGGGAGACGAAGGCTGACAGCAGCATCACCGCATTGGGCGTGAGGTGATGCGGCTGGAGGTTGTAGAACTCCAGGAAAGAGCGCAGAAACCCGCTCGCCGGAAGGCCGAAGCCGCGCAGGCAGTGCGAGCGGAAGACGACCCGCTCGCCCTCCTCTGGCGCCGCCGAGATCTCCTTCGCGGGCGACAGGCGGACCTGTACGCGGTCGGCGCCGGGCAGGCGCCGGGTCTGGCGAAGGAACTCCACGTGGTCTTCATGGACGTTGGAGCCGTCCCACGAGCTTGACAACGCCATGGGAACGAGGCGGTGTGGAGACACGACGGCGCTGAGACGGGAAGCTGCGACGGCAGCGAGAGGAAGAAGATGAGGGTTAGGAGGGGCGGAGCGGGAGGGAGCGTGCGAACCTCTGTCGCTCTCCCTCCTCCCCCTACTTATAGGCTCACGTGGCGGAGCCAAGGAGGCGCGGCGTGGGGAAGCGTGGGGATCGATCGTGCCCACTCCCCACGTCCCGCGATTGTCGAACCTTAACGGCAAAACGAAACTGCCTCGAGAAGGCGAGCGGCCCCTGTGGGCCACGGATGATCCGTGCCCGGACCAAGGCTCGCGAGTGGCGGGCCCGGGCCTGCGGTGGCGTCCCGTCGCGCGCGTGCACTCGCAGGGTCTCGCCGCCACGTGGCCGCGGGGGGGCCCGTAGTCGGCACGCGGGTTGCCCCCCCCCCCTCCTCTCGCCTACGAGACGCGGGGCTTTCTGAAGTCGGCATACGCCCGCTAAGCCGGCTCTCCAGGATGTGAAGCTGACCAAGCTTCTCGTCCCCCTGCTCACCTCAGAGCTCGATCAGCTTCGGGGACTACTGTCGGAGTAAATAGCCATGGGTAGCCTAGCCGGCTTCCCTGGCCCTCCTGAAGAAATTACGAGCCCGCCCGGCTCTCAAGAATTCAAAACATAGCGGCCGCCTTCCCCTTGCTGGCTGCCACCCAAACCGGCTTTCGGAAGGCGGTCCGACTTTAGCCCTCATGAGAAGCCGACTCCAAGAAGCCGGCCATGAGAAGGCCGACTCCAAGAAGCCGGCTCCCCATAAAGCAGTCAAGACCGTACCCACAAAGTTTGCACCCACCTAACGGCGGTGCGACGGGGCGTGGCTACAGTAAAGCCTGCCACCCCCGAATCCCGGAGCACGCCTGGCATGGTGCACCGTACGGGCTAGGTGACCCGTCCGGTGCACCACTGTTGCCATGTTGACCCTGGCATCACCCACGACGGGTCGCCAGCGTGGCCCACAGACGGTGGGTCCCTTTGAGCAGAGAGACGCCCGAAGGCGGCCACGCCTCCAACTAGTCGGCCCAAGACAGAGCCGGCTCCCCGCAGTCGGCTTGCCGCTTTCCTCGAAGAGGACGCCCCATTAAGGAGACAAGACGCGGTAAGGCTACAGCGATCGCCTGACAGGCGGCGGTACTGTAGCCGCGCTTGCCACAATGGAGCTCACGTGAACAACATGAAGCCACAGCAACCAGCCGCCGACCAGGCCCTAGATAGTGGGGCCTGCCTGTCGACCAAGGGGCCGGCAGCCGACGGGACCCACCAGTCGGCGGGCCCCCACAGCCAGCGCAGAAGCCGGCGAGCGCAGTCATAGATGGCTGGGCCCCGTGCCCAGCCGGATTACCATTGTACCCCCGGGGGGTAGGCCTATATAAACCCCCCGGAGCACCCATGCAATGGGTTGGACCCTTAGCTAATTCTAGACACAAAAATCAAGGAGAAGAAGCAGGCCAGCCGTGCCCTTCTTCCTCCTTCCCCCCAAAACAGCTCAAGGAGCGTTGTGTAGCCACTTGATTCATCTAGTGAACATGCGGAGACCCCGCAGAGCAGCAGTAGGGGTGTTATCTCCACGGAGAGCCCCGAAGCTGGGTAAGATCCGCCGGCGTGCATGTCTTCGCCTTATCCTGTTTCCAGGCACCGGCGATGTCTTACTGGCTCCCACAATGATAAGCCACCCGTTGGCATATGTCGCACCTACCACCCGACAATAATCCTAGAGTTGGGGTGTGAGCCAAATATTGAAGAATTCGCTTCACAGCTAAGTGATGCGACTCCTTTGGTGTCGCTTGAAATCGAGCACACATGCAAACACTAAGCATAATATCTGGCCTAGATGCACATAGATAAAGCAAAGAACCAATCATGGAGCGGTATACCTTTTGGTCGAACTCTTTACCATTGTAGTCAGGACCCAGATGATGCTTGGCTAGCATTGGCGTCGTGAAGCCTTTGCAGTCTTGCATACCGAACTTCTTCAGGCAATCTTTGAGATACTTCTCTTGAGATATGAAGATGCCGTTGCGTTGCTGTCGTATTTGGAGACCGAGGAAGAACTTCAACTCTCCCATCATGGACATCTGATATTGCTCTTGCATCATATATCCAAACTCTTCACTATACTTCTGATTGGTGCAGCCGAAGATAATTCATCCACATATATTTGGCACACAAACAGTTCACCATCATATGTCTTCGTGAAGAGTGTGGGGTCTAGGGAACCAGGTATGAAGCCTTTGCTCTTCAGGAAGTATTTGAGTGTGTCATACCAGGCCCGAGGGGCTTGTTTGAGGCCATACAGTGCCTTGTTGAGCTTGTATACCATGTCAGGATGTTTTGGATCTTCAAAGCCAGGCGGTTGTGCAACATACACTTCTTCTTCAATCTTGCCATTGAGAAAGGTGCTCTTCACATCCATTTGATATAGAAGTATGTTGTGATGATTGGCATAGGCCAGCAGTATGCGTATGGCTTCAAGTCTAGCCACAAGAGCAAATGTTTCATCGAAGTCAATGCCTTCCACTTGAGTATATCCTTGAGCAATGAGACGAGCTTTGTTTCTGACAACTTGACCATGCTCATCTTGCTTGTTGCGGTATATCCATTTGGTGCCTATTATGTTGTGCTTCCGAGGATCAGGACGCTTAACCACTTCCCATACATTATTCAGCTGAAACTGTTGAAGCTCTTCTTGCATAGCTTGAATCCATTCAGGTTCCATGAAGGCTTCTTCAACTTTCTTCGGTTCCGTAATTGAGACGAATGCGAAGTGCCCACAGAAATTTGCTAGCTGAGTTGCCCTTGAACGAGTGAGCGGACCAGGTGCATTGATGCTGTCAATTATTCTCTCAATCTGCACTTCATTGGCATCACGAGGATGTACAGGGCGAATGTTTTGCTCTTGCTGATCATTGTCATTGTTAGTGGGATTGTCTTCAAGCTGAGCATTGTGTTCAGGTTGATCAGGTGCGGAGATGATAAGTTCCTCTTCAGGTTGAGCTTCAGAGGGTATGATTTCTCCGGTTCCCATAAGCTTGATTGATTCTCTGGATGGAACTTCATCTAGCACATTTGGGAGGTGCTCTCTTTGTGAACCGTTAGTCTCATCAAACCGCACATCCACTATTTCAACCACTTTATAATGAAAGAGATTGAAGACTCTGTAGGAGTGCGAATCCTTTCCATATCCAAGCATAAAACCCTCATGTGCTTTTGGTGCAAACTTTGAAGTGTGATGTGGATCCTTGATCCAGCACCTGGCGCCAAATACTCTGAAGTAACTGACATTTGGCTTCTTGCCACTAAGGAGCACATAATATGTCTTGTTCAGAAGCTTGTGAAGATAAACACGATTGATTGTATGGCATGCAGTATCAATGGCTTCAGGCCAGAATTTTCTTGGAGTCTTGTATTCATCAAGCATCATTCGGGCCATCTCAATGAGTGTTCTGTTCTTGCGTTCGACGACGCCATTCTGCTGTGGCGTGTACGGGGCTGAGAATTCATGTGTGATGCCCAAGGTATCAAGATATGTGTCAAGGCCGGTGTTCTTGAATTCAGTGCCATTGTCACTTCTAATGTGCTTTATCTTGACGCCATAGTTGTTCATTGCTCGATTGGCGAAGCGTTTGAATACATCCTGCACTTCAGTCTTGTAGAGGATTATGTGCACCCAAGTATATCTAGAATAATCATCAACAATAACAAAGCCATAGAGGAAAGCAGTAGTAGTAAGAGTTGAGTAATGAGTGGGACCTAAAAGATCCATGTGGAGCAGTTCGAAGGGTCGAGTGGTTGTAATGATTGTCTTCGAGGGATGTTTGGCCCTCGTCATCTTCCCTGCTTCACAGGCACCGCATAAGTGATCTTTCTTGAACTTCACGCCCTCGATGCCTATGACATGCTTCTTCTTTGCAAGGGTGTGGAGGTTCCTCATGCCAGCATGCCCTAGCCTCCGATGCCAGAGCCAGCATTCTGAAGCCTTTGCTAGAAGACATACGGCAAGCTGTGGTCCTGCCGAGAAATCTACTACGTACAAATCATCTTTTCGATACCCTTCAAACACTAGAGACTTGTCAGATTCCATTAGTACAAGGCAGCGATATTTTCCAAATATTACGATCATGTTCAAATCGCAAAGCATTGAGACAGACATTAAGTTGAAGCCAAGGGATTCAACAAGCATGACTTTATCCATGTGTTGATCCTTTGAGATTGCAACTCTACCTAGACCCAGTACCTTACTTTTACCAGTGTCAGCAAATGTGATGTGACTCTTGTCGGATGGACGTAAGGTTGAGTCCATAAGAAGGCTTCTTTTGCCAGTCATGTGATTGGTACACCCACTATCAATAATCCATTCTGAAGACGTTGGTGTCGTACCCTACAGTGCAGTTAGGGGGATACGCTTCACGAAGAGAATTGTGAAGCAAAAACATTTGACGAACCAGTGGGTTATGAAAGCTTAGCTCCAGATTAGGACTAATAGGGAGAGTAGCAAGCGATTCAGGAACGAAGTACATAGTAAGACCATTCGGGCATTTGATCTTGCGCCCTACAAGATATTTAAGGTCCCCAGCAATAGCGTCAGACGATTTTGGTTTTCTGCTGGTGACCTTTCCCTGCAAAGGAGAGTTAAGCTTTTGTCGGATTTCGGGTCCCGGCAGACCCTTGAGCTTCGAACACTGGGGTGCGTGCAGAGATTTTGCCTCCTACCTACCTGCACTCCTCCGCCTTGTTAGGATCTAAACTAAGGAAAGAACAGCACAAGAGACGTAAGGTTTATACTGGTTCGGGCCACCGTTGTGGTGTAATACCCTACTCCAGTGTGTGGTGTTGTCGATTGCCTCTTGGGCTGATGATGATGAACAATACAAGGAAGAACAGCCTCGCGAGGATCTATTCTTGGCTGGGGCGATGAACTGCTGGGAGCAGCTCAGTCACCCGTCTCTCTCTCTCTACCTGATCTTCTCTATCCTTCCAACCCCCCGGCCCCCTTTGCTCTGTGGGTGGCTGGTCCTATTTATGGAGGCCCTGGTCCTCTTCCCAAATATCGAGCGGGAAGGGAGCCAACAATGGCAGGCTAATTTGAAGGGGGATAACTAGTATCAGCTATCCTGACAAAGTAGTCTTCACTTGCGCAAAGCTCTGGTGATGACGCCGTCTTGGGCCCCATAGTGACCTCCGTCTCGTAGTCCTCCTGGTCTTGGTCTCGTTGCACCGAAATTGCAACCTTTGCTTGATGCCTCGGTACTCCTTGGCTGAGCTTGCCCCCTTTGCACCAAAGAGGAAGGGAGGACACTGCGCGGGCTGGCACCCGCCTGGTGCCCCCGGTCGTCATGGCTTGCGTCACGGGCACCTCGTGAGGTACCCCACCTTGATCTCTCCGCCTCCTCGTGAGCCAGCCTGACGAGGCCGCGCCTGAGGAAGCTCCGCGTCATCCGCCTCGCGAGGCTTGGCCCCTCACGAGGGTCTTGGGTTTGTGTTGGTGAAGATGGGCCGCACTGGGCCCCCCTTTGAGCCACGCCACAGGCAGGCAAGTCTGGGGACCCCCATTCCCAGAACGCCGACAGTAGCCCCCGGGCCCAAGGCGCGCCCGGACTTGGCCGTGCAGGGAGGCGGAAGGGCAAGAGCGAAGCACCGCGGGCCCTAACAGCCTGCGGCCTTAGGCGCCGCGTGGCGGTTGATTGGACGTGGGCGCCTCGACTTCCCCATGGCGCCTCGGCAACTGCCCGGATTGGACAAGTCCCTGCATGTAAAGCGGGTCATAATTACCTGCGATTATGGGGGCCGTTGGTTGGCCATCGCCAGCTATAAGTATGGACCGGCGCGCGCCCTTCCAGTTCATCCTCCCTTGCTTCTCCTTTCTCTTCATGGCCCCGTCGAGGAGGTTCTCGGCCGCAGAGAAGGGGAAGGCTCGCCAGGTTGAGCCCGCCTCTACCCCACCCAAGCGCAGCCGAGGGCGCCCTCGCAAACATCCTGTGGCCACCACGGTGGCTCCCCGCGGCCGTGGGGGCGATCTCCAGCACAGCGACGGGCGGATTGCTGCGGCCGGGGGGCGTGCTCTGGCTGCGCGTCCCCCTAGGCTGCGCTTGCGTGCTGCTGAAGTGCTGCCGGAGTTCGTCGTGTGGTCGGCGGGGCCGACTAGCACCCGGCTTCCACTTCCTCGCTTCCTCCTTGGCGAGCTCCCGGCCGGCGCTCCGAGCGGCCTCTGGCTCCAGGCCGACGGCTGCTGCAGCCGGGCCTCATGGGTCTCACTGGAGGTCTCCGCGGCCGGGAGCCTGTCCCTGGCCCACGGTTGGCAGATGTTTGCCCGCGCGCGTGGCCTGAGCCGTCGGTGCACCCTACATTTCAAGTTCGACGGCGATGCCATCCTCTACGTGAGGGTGTTTGGGGAAGATGGTCGCCGTGCAGGGTGTTGTCTCGAGGGTGACGACCGCGGCTGGGAACCCAGCTCCGGCGATGATGGAGAGGGCAGCGCTCGCATGGCTGGCGGCGCTCAGGGTTCCTCAAGCTTCTCCGGTTCTTCTTCAGGCGGCGACTCTTCTAGCTGTGGCCGCGGTCAGCCTCCACGCCGTCGTATCTACTTGGGAGGTGGCCACGTGTCCGCCCGCCGTCACGCCCTGGTGAAGCGCGAGAGGGAGTCCGCCTGAGCTCCGGAGGCAGCTCGGGCCTCCCCTGCGGGCCGGTGTGTGGCGAGCTGCACCAGATTTGTTCTTTCTTTTCCTTTTTCCTGCATAACAAAGACAATAGTGTGGAGTCCCGCGGGGGCGTGTTTGGGTTATTGCTGTTAATCATCGTTTTGCTTTCGTTATCGTACCTTCCGGCTACGTGCCCGAGCATGGATAGTTCCCGGCCCTGGCCATGGGGGGCGACCGACCCAGGCCCTTTGTTTGTGTCGCGGTGCCCGTGGGGCACGGACTGGAGGGGTGCTCCTTTAATGGGCCCAGGTCGCGAACTCTTTGAATGACTAGGATAGGAACACTCGCGAGGGCACTCAGCTGCCCCCCTTGCAAGGCCTTGCACAAGAGAAATCGACGCAGGAGAGTGAAAAGTCGAAGAACCACAAGCCAAAGATGGCAACAACTTCAATAAAACTTCGAAAGAGAAGGAACAAGCCAACTGCGGAAAGCAAATGAAAAGCCGCGTCCGGCACCTAATCTAGTCTTCGACGTCTTCTCACCAGCGCGGAGCTAAGTGCTGCCACTGGGCGTGGGAGGGAGCCCCAGGGCCTGAGGCCGGCGCTCCTGAGATTCCGGTGCGTGTACAGCCCCAATTCATTATTGCGTGAGAGTGTCACGGGCGGCGAGCTTCACAGGCGTTGGCCTTCTTCACAGGCTCCGGGCCTTTTCCTAAACGCGATAGCTTCACAGGCATTCGCCTTCTTCATAGGCTCTGAGCCTTTTCCAAAATGCGATAGCTTCACAGGCATTCGCCTTCTTCACAGGCTCTGGGCCTTCTCCAAAACGCGATAGCTTCACAGGCATTCGCCTTCTTCACAGGCTCTGGGCCTTTTCCAAAACGCGATAGCTTCACAGGCATTCGCCTTCTTCACAGGCTCTGGGCCTTCTCCAAAACGCGATAGCTTCACAGGCATTCGCCTTCTTCACAGGCTCTGGGCCTTTTCCAAAATGCGATAGCTTCACAGACATTCACCTTCTTCATAGGCTCTGGGCCTTTTTAGGGGTAGAACCTCCGGAGGTGCTGGACGTTCCATGCATTCTGGACTGGCACCCCCTCCTGAGTCTCCAAGCGCACGGAGCCGGGCCTGGAAACATGAACAACTTTGAACGGGCCCTCCCACATGGGAGAGAGCTTGTGCAGCCCCTCCCTAGAGAGAACCCGCCTGAGCACGAGGTCTCCTACCTCGAGACTTCTGGGGCGGATGTTGCGGCAGTGATATCGCCGTAGTGCTTTTTGGTACCTCGGCGCTCGTAGCGCGGCTTCTCGGCGACGTTCCTCCCCCAGCACGAGGTCCATCCCCCGCATGGCGTCTTGCTGCGCCTCGTCAAATGCCAGGACCCGCGCGGAGCGACGTCTGACCTAGTGAGGGAGGACCGCTTCGGCTCTGTAGATCAGGAAGAACGTGGTCTCTCTAGTCGGCTTGGTCGCGGTTGTGCGGATGGACCACAACACGGACTAAAGCTCGCCGTACCAACCTCTGCCGCAGGCCTCCAGCTTCTTCTTGAATGTCCTGGTCTTGAGGCCCCTCAGGACCTCCGCGTTGGCTCGCTCGGCCTCGCCGTTGCTTCGGGGGTGCGCCACCGAAGCGTAGCATATCTGCGTTCCAAGGTTAGCACAGTATGTTTTGAAGAGGTTACTAGTGAATTGCGAACCGTTGTCCGTGATGGTGCGATTCGGCACCCCGAACTGGCTCACGATGCCCTTGATGAACTTGACCGCGGAACCCGCGGGAATGGTGCGAACCGCCTCTACTTCAGCCCACTTGGTGAACTTGTCCACGGCGACGTAGAGGTAGCGGTAGCCCCCGGGCGCCCGAGGAAACGGGCCCAAGATGTCCAGCCCCCAGACTGCGAATGGCCACGAAAGGGGTATAGTCTGCAAGCCTCTTGCTGGCTGATGGATCTGCTTGGCGTGGAACTGGCAGGCCTCACAAGCTTTCACTAGTTCGACGGCGTCATTGAGCGCGGTGGGCCAATAAAACCCAGTGCGGAACGCCTTGTCGACGAGGGTCCGTGATGATGAATGATGTCCATAGTCTCCACCATGTATATCTTCCAACAGTTCCTTCCCTTGCTCCCGGGAGATGCGGCGCAGGGATACATCATTTGGCCGCTTCCGGTAGAGCTCTTCATCCTTGATGCAGTATGCCGTGGCCTGGCGTGCCACTCGCTCCGCTTCCTCCTCCTTCTCCGGCAGGGTCCCTTGCGTTAGGTAACTCCGGAGCTCCGCGATCCAACATCTCTCCTGAGGTTCCATCGTCAGGAGCAGGCGTGCTCCTGAGGCCGGGCCACAGGCCGGAGCCCCTGAAGCAGGTGGCTGGGGGAGCTCCTCCCGGGGCTGAGCCGTGTTCGATAATGACCGCAGGGCTAATGGCTTGAAGAGCCGCTCCTCGAAAACGCCAGGGGTGGGAGGCCTGCGTTGCCTTGCGGGCGATCCTCGCGAGGCTGATCCCTCCAGTCTCCCTCGCGAGGCTGATCTTGCCAGCGATCCTCGCGAGGTTGATCGTGCCACCCTTGGCAAGGGCCACGGTCTTCCCAGCGTCCTGCGTTCCTTCCTCCTCCTTGGTCGTAGCCCCGGTCACTGCGGTCAGGGGGACGGCCGATCCTTCCTTCTTGCACGGCTCGGAGCTCTTGACATTCATTGGTGTTGTGGGTGTGGAGGTCGTGGTACACACAGTACCGGCTGCCCTTGGAAGGTTCGGGCTGATCTCTGCCCCGCTTGGTGTCTGGTTCTGCCGCGAGCACGGCAACCCCCTTGTGCTTCACATCCTTGGCCTTGGGCTTCTTCTCTTCTGGGTCTGCGGCAGGCAGCTCGAGGAGGGAGAGGCGCCCTTCCTCGGCCCTGGCGCACTTGGTTGCCAGGTTGAACAGTTCCAAGTAAGTGCACAGGTCTTCATGCATCACCAGCTCCTCCTTCATCTTGACGTCCCGCACGCCGTCGGAGAAGGCCGAGATGATGGCCTCCTTAGTCACCTTGGGAATCTTGAGGCGTGCGTTGTTGAAGCGCTGGATGTACTTCTGCAGGGTCTCCTTGGGCTGTTGCTTGATGCGGCGCATGTCGCCCACGGCGGGTGGCCGATCGCGAGTGCCTTGGAAGTTGGCGATGAAGCGGGTGCGCATCTCGTCCCAGGAGGAGATTGTGCCTGGTGCCAGGTTCAGGAGCCAGGTGCGGGCCCCGTCCTTGAGTGCCATGGGGAACCAGTTCGCCATGACCTTCTCATCTCCGTTGGCAGCTTCGATGCCCAGCTCGTAGAGCTAGAGGAACTCCGCAGGGTCAGCCGTGTCACCGTAGCGCGAAGGCAAGTCTGGCTTGAACTTGCTGGGCCACGCGACGCTGCGTAGGTCGGCGGTGAAGGCGCGGCAGCCTGCCATGGCCACGGGAGGCCTTGGATGACGGGGAGCTTGGTCTTGCATGTCCCCACGCGCTGCAGCTGGGAGCAGCGCGGGGTCTTAACGCGCGGGAGCAGGAGCATGGTCGCGACGTGCTAGAGCAGGGAGGGCCCGGGCAGCTTCTTGCGGGCCAAGGACTTCTTGACAGCTCTGCTATTGCTGCACTGGCGCCTGACGGAGCGGGTTCCGCCCAGGGGCCACGCGCCTTGGAGCCATGGTGCCTTCCTGAGGAGGAGGCGGCCGGGGCGCCGCCGGAGCTTCGTTGCCCGCGCAGGGAGGGGTGCGGTGCAGCGGAACGGACGACCCGGAGAGCCCCCTGCAGCGCGGACGAGCTCGGCGACGCGGTCGAGCCATTCTTCGTAGACGTCGTCGACGGGACGGTAGTGCAGGAGCTCGTTCGCCGTGATGAGTGCAGCCCGAGCCTCCATGGGCGCGCGGAGCGCGCGGGACGAAGAACCAGCTGGGGTGAGCGAGGGAGTCACGGTGCGGCCGTCTTGCCGCGCGGACGGATGCTGGGATGATGCTTGCTGCTCGTCCCCCACCGGGCCGGTGGCGGCGTTGATGGCAGGTGATGGGGAATGGCGAGGACGCCCGCCGACAGGGGCCGTCTGGGCGACGCGGGCAGCGAGCGCGGCCCGGCGCTCGGCGCGGGCCCGACGAGCGTCGGACATGGGCGTGATGGTCGGAGGAGAACGGGGTGGTGGAAGACGAATCCCGGCGCACCCCCTACCTGGCGCGCCAAATGTCGGATTTCGGGTTCCGGCAGACCCTTGAGGTTCAAACACTGGGGTGCGCGCGGAGATTTCGCCTCCTACCTACCTGCACTCCTCCGCCTTGTTAGGATCTAAACTAAGGAAAGAACAACACAAGAGACGCAAGGTTTATACTGGTTCGGGCCACTATTGTGGTGTAATACCCTACTCCAGTGTGTGGTGTCGTGGATTGCCTCTTGGGCTGATGATGATGAACAATACAAGGAAGAACAGCCTCGCAAGGGTCTGTTCTTGACTGGGGCGATGAACTGCTGGGAGGAGCTCAGTCACCCTTCTCTCTCTCTCTACCTGATCTTCTCTATCCTTCCAACCCCCTGGCCCCCTTTGCTCTGTGGGTGGCTGGTCCTATTTTTGAAGGCCCTAGTCCTCTTCCCAAATATCGAGCATGAAGGGAGCCAACAATGGCGGGCTAATTTGAAGGGGGACAGCTAGTATCAGCTATCCTGACAAAATTAGTCTTCGCCTGCGCAAAGCTCTGGTGATGACGCCGTCTTGGGCCCCACGGTGACCTCCGTCTTGTAGTCCTCCTGGTCTTGGTATCATTGCACCAAAATGGCAACCTTTGCTTGATGCCTCGGTACTCCGTGGCTGAGCTTGCCCCCTTTGCACCAAAGAGGAAGGGAGGACACTGCGCGGGGCGGGGTGCCGTCTTGGGCCCCATGGCGCCTTCCTGAGGAGGAGGCGGCCGGGGCGCCGCCGGAGCTTCATTGCCCGCGCGGGGCGGGGTGCGGTGCAGCGGAACGGACGGTGCAGGAGAGCCCCCTGCGGCGCGGACGGGCTCGGCGACGCGGTCGAGCCATTTTTCGTAGACGTCATCGACGGGACGGTAGTGCAGGAGCTCGTTCGCCGCGATGAGTGCAGCCCGAGCCTCCATGGGTGCGCGGAGCGCGCGGGATGAAGAACCAGCTGGGGTGAGCGAGGGAGTCACGGTGCGGCCGTCTTGCCGCGCGGATGGATGCTGGGATGATGCTTGCTGCTCGTCCCCCGCCGGGCCGGTGGCAGCATTGACGGTAGGTGACGGGGAACGGCGAGGACGCCCGTCGACAGGGGCCGTCTGGGCGACGCGGGCAGCGAGCGCGGCCCTCCGCTCGGCGCGGGCCCGATGAGCGTCGGACATGGGCGTGATGGCTAGAGGAGAACGGGGTGGTGGAAGACGAATCCCGACGCACCCCCTACCTGGCGCGCCAAATGTCGGATTTCGGGTTCCGGCAGACCCTTGAGGTTCGAACACTGGGGTGCGCGCGGAGATTTTGCCTCCTACCTACCTGCACTCCTCCACCTTGTTAGGATCTAAACTAAGGAAAGAACAGCACAAGAGACGCAAGGTTTATACTGGTTCGGGCCACTGTTGTGGTGTAATACCCTACTCTAGTGTGTGGTGTCGTGGATTGCCTCTTGGGATGATGATGATGAACAATACAAGGAAGAACAGTCTCGCGAGGGTCTGTTCTTGACTGGGGTGATGAACTGCTAGGAGGAGCTCAGTCACCCTTCTCTCTCTCTACCTGATCTTCTCTATCCTTCCAACCCCCCGGCCCCCTTTGCTCTATGGGTGGCTGGTCCTATTTATGGAGGCCCTGGTCCTCTTCCCAAATATCGAGCGCGAAGGGAGCCAACAATGGCGGGCTAATTTGAAGGGGGGCAGCTAGTATCAGCTATCCTGACAAAAGTAGTCTTCGCCTGTGCAAAGCTCTGGTGATGACGCCGTCTTGGGCCCCACGGTGGCCTGCGTCTCGTAGTCCTCCTGGTCTTGGTCTCGTTGCACCGAAATGGCAACCTTTGCTTGATGCCTCGGTACTCCACGGCTGCGCTTGCCCCCTTTGCACCAAAGAGGAAGGGAGGACACTGCGCGGGCTGGCACCCGCCTGGTGCCCCCGGTCGTCATGGCTTGCATCACGGGCACCTCGTGAGGTACCCCACCTTGATCTCTCCGCCTCCTCGTGAGCCAGCTTGACGAGGCCACGCTTGAGGAAGCTCCGCGTCATCCGCCTCATGAGGCTTGGCCCCTCGTGAGGGTCTTGGGTTTGTGTTGGTGAAGATGGGCGGCGCTGGGCCCCCCTTTGAGCCACGCCGCAGGCCGTAGGCAGGCAAGTCTGGGGACCCCCGTTCCCAGAATGCCGACAGCTTTCTTAGCCACCCACATCTTCAAGGGTGGCTTAGAAGCAATAAGTCTAAGTGTAGCATCTGAGAACTTTGGCTTTGGAGCCCTAGCAAAAAGTCTTGCAGGCAGACAATAGTACTCATAAGAATAAGCAGAATAGTTCTTGGTCTTATGAACATGGCGGTTTGATGAACCGCGCTCATATTCATAGGCCTGAATATGGTTTCCCTACAAAACATTTGCGTTAGTGCGACTCAGCTGAGTCCTCTGTCTGTATGACGCCTTAGGACCGTATGAAGCCTGTGGTCTGAGGTTTGTCTTCTTCACGTGTGGTGTCATGATGACATTCACAGGAAGATTCTCCAGACACTTTTTCGGAACCCAGATCTTCTTCATAGGCGGTCCATTCCTGCAGTTAGTACCAATGTACCTCGCAAACACTTCACCATTCTGATTCTTAAACAGTTTATAGTTTGCATCAAAGGATTCATCAATGACAATGGGGTTTGCACAAGAGAAGCCAGATAGATTGGATAGATCTGCTGAAGATTCCTTTGCAGCAACCCATGTGGTTTTGGGGTACTGCTCAGGTTTCCAGTAAGAGCCATCAGCATTCATTTTCCTTACGAACCCAACACCCTCTTTCCTCGGGTTTCGGTTCAAGATCTGCTTTTTGAGGACATCACATAGTGTCTGATGCCCTTTAAGACTTTTGTACATCCCTGTTTCAAGCAATGTCTTCAACCTAGCATTCTCATCAGCAATAGCAGTGGAATCCTCAGCAGAGGGGTTAGTTCCCACATCAACAGTTGAAGATATTGCAACAGTAGCAGCAGTAGAACATTCAGCAACAGTAGTAGCATTATCACGCTCAATGCACTTAAGACATGGTGGTTCAAATCCTTCCTGAGCGGAGCTGATCTGTTCGGCGCGAAGTGACTCGTTTTCTTTTTGAAGATCTTCATGAGCCGCTCTCAATTTCTCAAGATCTTGTTTCCTTTGAAGATAATCATAGGAAAGCTTTTCATGAGTTGTTGAGAGCGTTTCATGATGACTTTCAAGTTCGTCATACTTAACGTGAAGATTTTTAATGTCTTCAATTAAGGACTCAGATCGAGTCATTTCAGCGCCTAACAGATCATCGCTTTTGTCTAACAGTTTTTGAATATGTTCCATGGCTTTCTGTTGTTCAGTTGCAATTTTAGCAAGTGTTTTGTAGCTGGGTTTTGAACCACAATCAGAGTCATCGTCACTGGATGTTTGATAGTGAGTAGTGCGTGTGTTTACCTTGGCACCACGTGCCATGAAGCAGTAGGTAGGAGCAGAGTAGTCCTTGTCATTTGCATCGGTGTCGGTGATGAGGTCATTGTCTTTAGTGTTGAAGATGGACTTGGCAACGTATGCTGTAGCCAGACTTGCGACGCCAGAATCGGACTCCTCCTCAGACTCCACCTCCGCCTCCTCAGAAGCGGACTCCTCCTCTGAATCCATTTCCTTGCCAACAAACGCACGTGCCTTGCCAGATGAGCTCTTCTTGTGTGATGAAGACTTTGAAGAAGACTTGGAAGAAGACTTTGAGTATTTCTTCTTCTTCTTGCCGTCAGAGTCATATTCCTTGCTCTTCTTCTTCTTTTTGTTCTCATTTTCCCACTGAGGACACTCAGAGATGAAGTGGCCAGGTTTCTTGCACTTGTGACATGTTTTCTTCTTGTAGTCATGAGCAGAAGCTTCATCATTCCTTGAGCTTGATCGTGAAGACTTTCTGAAACCTTTCTTCTTGGTGAGTTTTTGGAACTTCTTCACAAGCATAGCAAGTTCCCTTCCAATGTCTTCAGGATCATCAGACCTGCTGTCAGATTCTTCTTCATATGAGGAGACAGCTTTTGCCTTCAAGGCACGAGTTTGCCCATAGTTAGGACCGTAGATATCTCTTTTCTCAGAAAGGTGAAACTCATGTGTGTTGAGCCTCTCAAGTATGTCAGACGGATCGAGTGTCTTGAAATCAGGATGTTCTTGAATCAAAAAGGCTAGGGTGTCAAACAAACTGTCAAGTGATCTCAGTAGTGTCTTGACGACTTCATGCTTGGTGATCTCAGTAGCGCCAAGGGCTTGAAGCTCATTCGTGATGTCAGTGAGTCGATCAAATGTGAGCTGGACATTCTCATTGTCATTTCTCTTGAAGCGGTTGAATAGGTTGCGAAGGACACTGATTCTCTGATCTCTTTCGGTTGAGACGCCTTCATTGACCTTGGAGAGCCAGTCCCAGACTAGCTTTGGTCAGATGATATTCTATCCTTTGGTCAGATGACCACAGATGATATTCTTGGAAGTAGAGTCCAGTTGAACGAACTTCTTGATGTCAGCAGCAGTGACACCTTCTCCAGCCTTGGGAACGCTGTTCTTGACGACATACCATAGGTCGACGTCAATGGCTTCAAGATGCATGCGCATCTTATTCTTCCAGTAGGGATATTCAGTTCCATCGAAGACGGGGCACGTAGCGGAGACTTTAATTATCCCTGCAGTCGACATAGCTAAAACTCCAGGTGGTTAAACCGAATCACACAGAACAAGGGAGTACCTTGCTCTGATACCAATTGAAAGTCCGTTATATCGACTAGAGGGGGGGGTGAATAGGTGATTTTTATGGAAGTCTTCAAAACGTGGAAGTTATGAAGACAAATGATAGAGATAAACATATTACCATGCAGCGGAAGGTAGACTACACTAGGCAAACCATAGTTAAGTATTCAATGGAGTGAAAGCACAATGACTAATAGCAGCAATGTAGTAAGGATCAGGTAGGAAGATATTATGAAGCCAAACACAACACGCAGTCTCTCAGTGAAGATAAAAGATAGTGCAATCATACAATGACTTCACAAGGACCAACAGTAAGCAAAGGGAAGGAAAAGATGAAACCAGTGACACGTTGAAGACAATGATTTGTTGGACCAGTTCCAGTTGCTGTGACAACTGTACGTCTGGTTAGGGCGGCTAGGTATTTAAACCTGAGGACACACAGTCCCGGACACCCAGTCCGGAACACGCAGCTCAGGACACCCAGTCCTCACCGTATTCCCCTTGAGCTAAGGTCACACAGACCTCGCCCAATCACTCTGGTAAGTCTTCAAGGTAGACTCCCAAACCTTCACAGACTTCGTTCACTGGCGATCCACAATGTCTCTTGGATGCTCAGAATGCGACGCCTAACCGGCTGGAGGATTCACAGTCCTCAAGTGTAATAAGTCTTCAGATCACACAAACAAGAAGACTTAAGTGATGCCTAATTCTCTTTGGCTTTGGGTGGTTAGGGCTTTATCCTCGCAAGGAATTCTCTCTCAAAGGCTTCGAGGTGGTTTGCTCTCAAACGACAAAAGCCGTACACTAACTCTGAGCAGCCAACCATTTATGGTTGTAGGGGGTGGGCTATTTATAGCCACTAGGCAACCCGACCTGATTTGTCCGAAATGACCCTGGGTCACTAAGGAACTGACACGTGTTCCAATGGTCAGATTTCAAACTCACATGGCAACTTTACTTGGGCTACAAGCAAAGCTGACTTGTCTGACTCTGGACAAGATTCGCTCTCATAGTCTTCACTCGATGACATAGGTTTTGGTTAAGCATCACTTCAGTCATTCTGACTGGTTCTCTTGGACCCCACTTAACAGTATGGTGGTTCCTATGACTCAATAAAGAAGAAAAAGAACCACGAAAGATCTAAGTCTTCGAGCTCCATAGGCTTCATGTGATGTCTTCTCTTGTCATAGTCTTCAATGTGAATATCTTCATATACCACCTTTGACATCAATGTCTTCATACATTTTTAGGGGTCATCTCTGGTAGTAAAACCGAATCAATGAGGGACTTCTACCTGTGTTATCCTGCAATTCTCACAAACACATTAGTCCCTCAACTAGGTTTGTCGTCAATACTCCAAAACCAACTAGGGGTGGCACTAGATGCACTTACAGTCAGCCCAGAAGCTTTGGAACAGGTTTCTCACTAAAAAGAACCAAATAGTCGACTGTCCGGATGCCGAAGCCTTAGCAGCTTTCAAGCACAGCATCCGAGACGAATGGCTTGCCAGACACCTCGGCGAAGAAAAGCCAAAAACAATGGTAGCATTAACAAGACTCATGACCCGCTTTTGCGCGGGCAAGGACAGCTGGTTAGCCCGATGCAGCACCAGCGACCCAAGTACATCTGCAGTCAGGGACGGAAACGGGAAGCCACGATGCAGCAAAAACAAGCGCCAAAATAAAGAAGACAGCCCGAAGAGCACGGCGGTAAACGTCGGACTCAGAAGCTCTCGGACAGGTCAGCAAAAGCTGCCCTCCAAAGGCAACAGAGACGAACTGTCCAACCTAAACAAGATTCTGGACAAAATATGTCAGATCCATAGCACCCCCGATAAACCTGCAAATCATACCCATAGAGAATGTTGGGTCTTCAAGCAGTCCGGCAAGCTCAATGCTGAACACAAGGGGCAGGATACACCAAGCGAAGACGAGGACGAGCCTCGCAAGCAAAGCACTGGGGAACAGAAGAAATTACCACCAGAAGTCAAAATAGTAAACGTGTTACACATGATGAAGGGGAGAAACAAAGCGGCACTCCTAGAGAGACATGCCCCAGGGCCTATCACCGCGGAGTTCTGCCACTGGTCATCCAAACGATCACCTTTGATCATCGGGATTACTCGGCAAGTATCCGGCATGCAGGATGGGCTGCCTTGGTGTTAGACCCGATAATTAACGGATACCACTTCGCATGAGTCCTATTGGCCGGCGGCAGTAGTTTAAACCTGATATATCAGGACATAGTCTGTAAAATGGGGATAGACCCAACAAAAATCGTCCATAGCAATACTACATTTAAAGCAGTAACGCCAAGCCCAGAAGCCCGTTGTACGGGCTCCCTGCTACTAGAGGTTATATTCGGCTTTCCCGATAACTTCCGCAGGGAAAAGTTAACCTTCCACATCGCTCCGTTCCAAAGTGGCTATCAAGCACTACTCGGACGCGAAGCTTTCGCTTGCTTTAACGCAATACCGCATTACACTTCTCTCATACTTAAGATGCCCGGTCCACGTGGCATCATTACAGTAAATGGAAATATTGAGCGCTCCTTGCGCGCGAAAGACCATGCAGCTGCCTTGGCAGCCTCACAGTAAACGGCCTCGCCAACTAGAGCATCTGACAGGTCGTTAAGACCACGGACGCGGTTAGACGAGTCTGGTGCAGCTATATGTAATTGATACAGGTTTGATGGATATACCCTATAACAATACAAGGGGCTCAACGCGCGTAAACAAGTGGCAATTAGGCTCAACTTTACGCATCTTGAACTGTACATGGTTTATTTAGTATAACCTACCTTTTGCACGACAACTTTTCAACTAAGTTCCTCTCTTTTTTAGATGACCATCGTGCTACACGCGTCCAGGATACGGCACAACGGAGACACAGGCGCAGACATGCAGCAGGGACCCGTTCCAAGGATTCTTTTTAGACTAAGACCCTATGTAAACCTTTTTGCTGTCTCTTGTTGATACACATCCCCCGGATTCTCAGTACAATTGACAAGGATGCTGACGCATTGGCATGTGGCCACGTTACAATATTGCACGTACCTGGACACCAGGGGCTTCTAACAAAGGGCACTGTTTAGCCCGGTTTACATCATAAAGACCGAATACCTTAGGGAGTGTTCGGCGTCGCGAGTTTGGCCTTATATGCATCAGCTCCGAAACATTTCTTTGGTCAAATGTTGGGTTTGCCCGGCTCCTGTGTTTTGTTGCCTTACGTTCCGCTCTATCGGCTAGGGCAGCACCAGGAGAACTACTGCGATTGTGCCCTGGTTCATCTGGACGAGCACCTCAGTAGAGGAAGCCGAAAACTGACTGTCATGATATAGCGTGAGACTGGTTTCAGGATTCCTCCGCCTTAAAGAAGGGCCGTTTCCCGGCCAGGCATGTACGCGCCCCGAATTCGGATGAGCGCGGAGCCACCAGGGGCTATATAGTAGCCCCACTATCAAACTCCTCTGGCTAAGTGAACGTGTTAAAGCATTATAGTCCGATTGCCTAGTTCGTTGCGCTATCACCTCCTTAATGGACCAAGACGTTGGATCAAGTGTGAACATGCATCTTCTGCGAGCACCCCCACATTATATGCGTGGGGGCTGAAGACGACGACTGCCATCTTTCAGGTTATATACATATATACATAAAGGGCCGCACAGGAGGCATCATAGTACTTTCGGGCAAAAGTATAAATACAGCCTTGATAAACTCAATAAAACATTGTTTTTACAATGGGAATACATGTCACTCAAACATAATATTCTTCAAGCACTGAGCCTCTATCGAAAGAGCGCCTTCAAGAAATTTTTCAAAGTAGTGCTCGGCAGCCACTCAGCCTATGGACGAGCTCTGTGCCGCAACAGTGGTGGCATCCATCTCCGCCCAGTATTTTTTGACACGGGCAAGGGCCATCCGCAAGCCTTCTATGTACGCCGACCTCTTTACAGCATCGATGTGTGGCACAACACCAAGGAATTGTTGCACTAAGCTAAAGTAGCTATTCGGCCTTGGCCCTCTCAGCCACAATGATCCACAACGGACCACATGGCAAGTCCAGATAATATATGGAGCTCGGCCCACTCGGCCATTTGCTCATTCAACAGCAGCGGACGGGCTGGAGCATGAAACTGTGACCAAAACAGTTTTCCACTTCGTGATCTTTCCGATCCTTGAAGTACTCGGCCGCATCAGCAGCACTTGCAGCCAAATCCACGTAGGCGTCCGCAGAACTCCATAGCCAGTCCAGAGGTGCATACTTCGGATCCCCGAACTTAGTCTGCAACAAGAAGGGCTTCCCAGATACAATATCCACAGCTTGATGTAGCTCCTCCTTCGTCGCTCTAATTTTGGAGCGGGCTTCCTTGGCAGCCACCCGGGCCTTTTCCAGGTCCGTCGCCTTCGCCCGGTCTTCTTCTTCAAGAAGCTGGTAACGGTCAGCAGCATCTTTCAACTCTACATCCATCTTGGCTATTTTTTCTTTGCTCTCGCAATGCGCGGCCTGTTCGGACCATAATTCTTCGGTCGCCTTTAAAGCGGACGCATTACTACTCCTTGCTTGCTCCTTGGCTCGGGCAAGCTCCGCCCGAAGGGTCTCCATGGTGGCAGCTCCTTCTACCGTCACAACATATTAAAGATACTGGCATCATGCTGCTCCTATTATGTGACAATCACCAGAAAAATCACCTACCCTGTGCCTCGTCAAGCCGCTTGTTAACAAGCACGATGTCGACATCTCCCGCATCCAGTTGCCTCCTTAGTTCGGAACTCATCAGTCCGGCTAGCCGCCGGAGCTTCAACCACCTACACATGAAGGCGGTCTGGTTATTACCTGGGACTATGATCCTCTATTTGTTGCCGTTTTTGACGACAACCAGAGTCTCAGCAGCTACTATCTACACAGGGCACATCTAAAAATGTGCGGTACTGTCAACAATGTACATAATTTCATGTACCTCAAAACCCGTTAGTAGACTCATAAAGGCTTCACGCAACCCGCTTTCGGCAGACGAAATCCTTTCAATCACCGTACCCATCAACGTGCGGTGCTCTTCTGAGATAGCTGCTTGCTCTAGCAGCTCCCTTAGTACGTCCTACCGCACACCAAACGGTGCCGGACTCTTTTGATTGCTCTCTTCAAGAGACGGATACTGAGGACTTCGGGTGGCCATAGGATTACCTTCTAGCCTTGCCGGATCAGGAGAAACCCTCCGCGACGACACCTCGGGGTCGCCTGCCTCGTGAGGCGGTGTGGCAGAGGGAGGCGTTTCGCTCTCCATCATCTCTGGAAGAAGATCCCCTGAAGACGAGCTCTGCTGAGAAGGGCTAAGATCCGAACTGCAAGATAAATGCTTTGATTATTTTCCTCAGAAGTAAAGCGAGATATTTCCATTATTAAGTACCCTTTTACTTACAGCTCGGTGGAGGGCTGATCCCCTTGAGGGCATAGTGCGGCCAGGGTATCCCCCAGGGCAGGACCCTCCGGCGGAGATTTCTTCCCCCATTCGAAGCCCATTGTCTCCGGGTCCTCAGAGGCGGTTCTCTTCCTTCCCTGGGGAGAGGAAGTTTCAGTTCCTCCTCCCCGACTAACCTCCTTCGCGGAGGCGCTAGCCTCCTTGTTCCCCCCTTTATCTTCTCCTGAGGGCGCTTGATAAGGAATGATCTCCAGCATCCTTTTTAGCATGGGATTTGGTGAAGTCTCAGGGAGGGGGGCCGGACACATGATCAACTTTGCCTTCGCTATCCAATCCTGGTCAAAAGAGCGGATTTTTTAGGGAGATGTTGCGATAAATAAACAGACAGTGTGTTCGGATGCAGGGCTACTTACTGTTGGAAATATGCCCTAGAGGCAATAATAATAAATTGATTATTATTATATTTCCTTGTCATGATAATCGTTTATTATCCATGCTAGAATTGTATTGATAGGAAACTCAAATACATGTGTGGATACATAGACAACACCATGTCCCTAGTAAGCCTCTAGTTGACTAGCTCGTTAATCAATAGATGGTTACGGTTTCCTGACCATGGACATTGCATGTCGTTGATAACGGGATCACATCATTAGGAGAATGATGTGATGGACAAGACCCAATCCTAAGCCTAGCACAATGATCGTGTAGTTCGTTCGCTAAAGCTTTTCTAATGTCAAGTATCATTTCCTTAGACCATGAGATTGTGCAACTCCCGGATACTGTAGGAATGCTTTGGGTGTGCCAAACGTCACAACGTAACTGGGTGTCTATAAAGGTACACTACAGGTATCTCCGAAAGTGTCTGTTGGGTTGGCACGAATCGAGACTGGGATTTGTCACTCCGTGTGACGAAGAGGTATCTCTAGGCCCACTCGGTAGGACATCATCATAATGTGCACAATGTGATCAAGGAGTTGATCATGGCATGATGTGTTACGGAACGAGTAAAGAGACTTGCTGGTAACGAGATTGAACAAGGTATCGGGATACCGACGATCGAATCTCGGGCAAGTATCGTACCGCTAGACAAAGGGAATTGTATACGGGATTGATTAAGTCCTTGACATCGTGGTTCATCCGATGAGATCATCGTGGAACATGTGGGAGCCAACATGGGTATCCAGATCCCGCTGTTGGTTATTGAGCGGAGAGTCATCTCGGTCATGTCTGCATGTCTCCCGAACCCGTAGGGTCTACAGACTTAAGGTTCGGTGACGCTAGGGTTATAGAGATATAAGTATGCGGTAACCCGAAAGTTGTTCGGAGTCCCGGATGAGATCCCGGACGTCACGAGGAGTTCCGGAATGGTCCGGAGGTAAAGAATTATATATAGGAAGTGCTATTTCGGCTATCGGGACAAGTTTCGGGGTCACCGGTATTGTACCAGGACCACCGGAAGGGTCCCGGGGGTCCACCGGGTGGGGCCACCTGCCCCGGGGGCCACATGGGCTGTAGGGGGTGCGCCTTGGCCTACATGGGCCAAGGGAACCAGCCCCTAGAGGCCCATGCGCCAAAGGAACAAGAGGAGGGGAGAGTCCTAAAGGGGGAAGGCACCTCCGAGGTGCCTTGGGGAGGATGGACTCCTTCCCCCCTTGGCCGCACCCTTCCTTGGAGGAAGGGGCAAGGCTGCGCCCTCCCCCTCTCCCTTGGCCCTATATATAGTGGGGGGAAGGGAGGGCAACCATACCTAAGCCCTGGCGCCTCCCTCTCCCTCCCATGACACATCTCCCTCCTCCCGCAGCGCTTGGCGAAGCCCTGTTGGAATCCCGCTACTTCCACCACCACACCGTCGTGCTGCTGGATCTCCATCAACCTCTCCTCCCCCCTTTCTGGATCAAGAAGGAGGAGACGTTGCTTCTTCGTACGTGTGTTGAACGCGGAGGTGCCGTCCGTTCGGCGCTAGGATCATCGGTGATTTGGATCACGACGAGTACGACTCCATCAACCCCGTTCTCTTGAACGCTTCCGCGCACGATCTACAAGGGTATGTAGATCCACTCCTCCCTCGTTGCTAGATGACTCCATAGATAGATCTTGGTGACACGTAGGAAAATTTTTAATTTATGCTACGTTCCCCAACAGTGGCATCATGAGCAAGGTTGTGTAGTTTCTATGCACGAGTAGAACACAAAGTAGTTGTGGGCGTTGATTTTGTTCAATATGCTTGCCGTTACTAGTCTTATCTTGATTCGGCGGCATCGTGGGATGAAGCGGCCCGGACCGACCTTACACGTACTCTTACGTGAGACTGGTTCCACCGACTGACATGCACTAGTTGCATAAGGTGGCTAGCGGGTGTCTGTCTCTCCCACTTTAGTCGGATCGGATTTGATGAAAAGGGTCCTTATGAAGGGTAAATAGCAATTGGCATATCACGTTGTGGTTTTTGCGTAGGTAAGAAACGTTCTTGCTAGAAACCCATAGCAGCCACGTAAAACATGCAAACAACAATTAGAGGACGTCTAACTTGTTTTTGCAGGGTATGCTATGTGATGTGATATGGCCAAAAGGATGTGATGAATGATATATGTGATGTATGAGATTGATCATGTTATTGTAATAGGAATCACGACTTGCATGTGGATGAGTATGACAACCGGCAGGAGCCATAGGAGTTGTCTTAATTTATTTATGACCTGCGTGTCAACATAAACGTCATGTAATTACTTTACTTTGTTGCTAACCATTAGCTGTAGAAGTAGAAGTAATAGTTGGCGAGACAACTTCATGAAGACACGATGATGGAGATCATGATGATGGAGATCATGGTGTCATGCCGGTGACAAGATGATCATGGAGCCCCAAGATGGAGATCAAAGGAGCTATATGATATTGGCCATATCATGTCACTATTATTTGATTGCATGTGATGTTTATCATGTTTATACATCTTGTTTACTTAGAACGGCGGTAGTAAATAAGATGATCCCTCATTAAAATTTCAAGAAAGTGTTCCCCCTAACTGTGCACCGTTGCGAAAGTTCATCGTTTCGAAGCACCACGTGATGATCGGGTGTGATAGATTCTTACGTTCACATACAACGGGTGTAAGACAGATTTACACACGCGAAACACTTAGGTTGACTTGATGAGCCTAGGATGTGTACAGACATGGCCTCGGAACACAAGAGACCGAAAGGTCGAGCATGAGTCGTATGGTAGATACGATCAACATGAAGATGTTCACCGATGTTGACTAGTCCGTCTTACGTGATGATCGGACACGACCTAGTTGACTCGGATCATGTAATCACTTAGATGACTAGAGGGATGTCTATCTGAGTGGGAGTTCATAAGATGAACTTAATTATCCTAAACATAGTCAAAAGGTCTTCGCAAATTATGTCATAGCCCGCGCTTTAGTTCTACTGTTTAGATATGTTCCTAGAGAAAATTTAGTTGAAAGTTGATAGTAGCAATTATGCGGACTAGGTCCGTAAACTGAGGATTGTCCTCATTGCTTCATAGAAGGCTTATGTCCTTAATGCACCGCTCAGTGTGCTAAACCTCAAACGTTGTATGTGGATGTTGCGAACATTTGACATACACATTTTGATAACTACGTGATAGTTCAGTTAAACGGTTTAGAGTTGAGGCACCGAAGATGTTTTGAAACGTCGCGAAACATATGAGATGTTTCGAGGGCTGAAATTGGGATTTCAGTCTCGTGCCCACGTCAAGAGGTATAAGACCTCCGACGATTTTCTTAGCCTGCAAACTAAGGAGAAAAGCTCAATTGTTGTGCTTGTGCTCAGATTGTCTGAGTACAACAATCGCTTGAATCGAGTGGGAGTTGATCTTCCAGATGAAATAGTGATGGTTCTCCGAAGTCATTACCACCAAGCTGCTAGAGCTTCATGATGAACTATGATATATCAGGGACATATATGATGATCCTTGAGATATTCGCGATGTTTGACACCGCGAAAGTAGAAATCAAGAAGGAGCATCAATTGTTGATGGTTGGTGAAACCACTAGTTTCAGGAAGGGCAAGGGAACAAAGGGATACTTCATGAAACGGCAATTCAGCTGCAGCTCTAGTGAAGAAACCCAAGGTTGAACCCAAACCCGAGATTGAGTGCTTCTGTAATAAGGGGAACAGCCACTGGAGCAGAATTACCCTAGATACTTGGTAGATGAGAAGGCTGGCAAGGTCGATAGAAGTATATTGGATATACATTGTGTTAATGTGTACTTTACTAGTACTCCTAGTAGCACCAGGGTATTAGATACCGGTTCAGTTGCTAAGTGTTAGTAACTCGAAATAAAAGCTACGGAATAAACAGAAACTAGCTAAAGGTGAGATGACGATATGTGTTGGAAGTATTTCCAAGATTGATCAAATATCGTACGCTCCCTCTACCATCGAGATTGGTATTAAAACCTAAATAATTGTTATTTGGTGTTTGCGTTGAGCATAGACATGACTGGATTATGTCTATCGCAATACGGTTATTCATTTAAGGAGAATAATGGTTACTCTGTTTATTTGAATAATACCTTCAATGGTCTTGCACCTAAAATGAATGGTTCATTGAATCTCGATCATAGTGATACACATGTTCATGCCAAAAGATATAAGATAGTAATGATAGTACCACCTACTTGTGGCACTGCCACGTAAGTCATATCGGTAAAAAACGCATGAAGAAGCTCCATGTTGATGGATCTTTGGGCTCACTCGTTTTTTGAAAAGTTTGAGGCATGCAAACCATGTCTATTGGTGTATATGCATGAAGAAACTCCATGCAAATGGACCGTTTGGACTCACTTGATTTTGAATCACTTGAGACATGCAAATCATACCACATGGGCAAGATGACTGAAAGCCTCGTTTTCAGTAAAATGGAACTAGAAAGCAACTTGTTGCAAGTAATACATTTTGATGTGTGCAGTCCAATGAGTGCTAAGGCATGTAGTGGATATCGTTATGTTCTTACTTCACAGATGATTTGAGTAGATGTTGAGTATATTTACTTGATGAATCACGAGTCTGAATTATTGAAAGGTTCAAGTAATTTCAGGGTGAAGTTGAAAGATCGTTGTGACAAGAGGATAAAATATCTATGATATGATCATAGAGATGAATATCTGAATTACGAGTTTGGCACAGAATTAAGACATTGTGCAAATTGTTTCACAACTAATACAGCCTGGAACACCATAGTGTGATGGTGTGTCCAAACATCATAACTGCACCCTATTGGATATGATGCATACCATGATGACTCTTATCGAATTACCACGATAGTTTATGGGTTAGGCATTAGAGACAACCACATTCACTTTAAATAGGGCACCACGTAATTTCGATGAGATGACACCGTATGAACTATGGTTTAGAGAAACCTAAGCTGTCATTTCTTAAAAGTTTGGGGCTGCGACGCTTATGTGAAAAAGTTTCAGGCTAATAAGCTCGAACCCAAAGCGGATAAATACATCTTCATAGGACGCCCAAAACAGTTGGGTATACCTCCTGTCTCAGATCCGAAAGCAATAAGGGATTGTTTCTAGAATCGGGTCCTTTCTCGAGGAAAAGTTTCTCTCGAAAGAATTGAGTGGGAGGATGGTGGAGACTTGATGAGGTTATTAAACCGTCTCTTCAACTAGTGTGTGGCAGGGCACAGGAAGTTGTTCCTGTGGCACCTACACCAATTGAAGTGGAAGCTTATGATAGTGATCATGAAACTTCAGATCAAGTCACTACCAAACCTCGTGGGATGACAAGGATGCGTACTACTTCAGAGTGGTACGTAATCCTGTCTTGGAAGTCATGTTGCTAGACAACAATGAACCTACGAGCTATGGAGAAGCGATGGTGGGTCCGGATTCCGATAAATGGCTCGATGCCATAAAATCCGAGAGATGATCCATGTATGAAAACAAAGTGTAGACTTTGGCAGAACGGCTCGATGGTCGTAAGGCTATTGAGTACAGATGGATTTTAAAAGGAAGACGGACAATGATGGTAAGTGTCACCATTAAGAAAGCTCGACTTGTCGTTAAGATGTTTTCTGACAAGTTCAAGGAGTTGACTATGATGAGACTTTCTCACTCGTAGCGATGCTAACAGTCTGTTGGAATTATATTAGCGATTACTGCATTATTTATGAAATCTTGCAGATAGGATGTCAAAACATTGTTTTCTCAATGATTTTCTTGAGGAAAGGTTGTATGTGATACAACCAGAAGGTTTTGTCAATCCTGAAAGATGCTAATAAGTATGCAAAGCTCCAACAATCCTTCTAGGGACTGGAGTAAGCATCTCGGAGTTGGAATGTACGCTTTGATGAGATGGTCAAAGATTTTGGGTTTATACAAAGTTTTTGAGAAACTTGTATTTCCAAAGAAGTGAGTGGGAGCACTATAGAATTTCTGATGAATATATGTTGTTGACATATTGTTGATTAGAAATGACGTAGAATTTCTGGAAAGCATATAGGGTTATTTGGAAAGTGTTTTTCAATGGAAAGCCTGGATTAAGCTACTTGAACATTGAGCATCAAGATCTATAAGGATAGATCAAAATGCTTAATGGTACTTTCAAATGAGCACATACCTTGACATGATCTTGAAGGTGTTCAAGATGGATCAGTCAAAGAAGGAGTTCTTGCCTGAGTTGTACGGTATGAAGTTAAGACTTAAAGCTCGACCACGGCAGAATAGAGAGAAAGGACGAAAGTCGTCCCCTATGCTTAAGACATAGGCTCTACAGTATGCTATGCTGTGTACCGCACCTGAAATGTGCCTTGCCATGAGTCAGTCAAGGGGTACAAGAGTGATCCAAGAATGGATCACAAGACAGTGGACAAAGTTATCCTTAGTAACTAGTGGACTAAGGAATTTTCTCGATTATGGAGGTGGTAAAAGAGTTCGTCGTAAAGGGTTACGCCGATGCAAACTTTGACACTAATCCAGATTATTCTGAGTAGTAAACTGGATTCGTATAGTAGAACAGTTATTTGGAATAGCTCCAATTGTAGCGTAGTAGTTGCATCTACAAGATGACATAGAAATTTGCGAAGTACATATGGATCTAAAAGATTCAGACCCGTTGACTATAACATCTCTCACAAGCATAACATGATCAAACCCAGAACTCATCGAGTGTTAATCACATGGTAATGTGAACTAGATTATTGACTCTAGTAAACTCTTTGGGTGTTAGTCACATGGGGATGTGACCTTGAGTGTTAATCACATGGCGATGTGAACTAGATTATTGACTCTAGTGCAAGTGGGAGACTGTTGGAAATATGCCCTAGAGGCAATAATAATAAATTGATTATTATTATATTTCCTTATTCATGATAATCGTTTATTATCCATGCTAGAATTGTATTGATAGGAAACTCAGATACATGTGTGGATACATAGACAACACCATGTCCCTAGTAAGCCTCTAGTTGACTAGCTCATTAATCAATAGATGGTTACGGTTTCCTGACCATGGACATTGGATGTCGTTGATAACGGGATCACATCATTAGGAGAATGATGTGATGGACAAGACCCAATCCTAAGCCTAGCACAAAGATCGTGTAGTTCGTTCGCTAAAGCTTTTCTAATGTCAAGTATCATTTCCTTAGACCATGAGATTGTGCAACTCCCGGATACCGTAGGAATGCTTTGGGTGTGCCAAACGTCACAACGTAACTGGGTGGCTATAAAGGTACACTACAGGTATCTCCGAAAGTGTCTGTTGGGTTGGCACGAATCGAGACTGGGATTTGTCACTCCGTGTGACGGAGAGGTATCTCTGGGCCCACTCGGTAGGACATCATCATAATGTGCACAATGTGATCAAGGAGTTGATCACGGGATGATGTGTTACGAAACGAGTAAAGAGACTTGCTGGTAACGAAATTGAACAAGGTATCGGGATACCGACGATCGAATCTCGGGCAAGTATCGTACCGCTAGACAAAGGGAATTGTATACGGGATTGATTAAGTCCTTGACATCGTGGTTCATCCGATGAGATCATCGTGGAACATGTGGGAGCCAACATAGGTATCCAGATCCCGCTGTTGGTTATTGACCGGAGAGTCATCTCGGTCATGTCTGCATGTCTCCCGAACCCGTAGGGTCTACACACTTAAGGTTCGGTGACGCTAGGGTTATAGAGATATAAGTATGCGGTAACCCGAAAGTTGTTTGGAGTCCCGGATGAGATCCCGGACGTCATGAGGAGTTCCGGAATGGTCCAGAGGTAAAGAATTATATATAGGAAGTGCTATTTCGGCTATCGGGACAAGTTTCGGGGTCACCGGTATTGTACCGGGACCACCGGAAGGGTCCCGAGGGTCCACCGGGTGGGGCCACCTGCCCCGGGGGCCACATGGGCTGTAGGGGGTGCGCCTTGGCCTACATGGGCCAAGGGCACCAGCCCCTAGAGGTCCATGCACCAAAGGGACAAGAGGAGGGGAGAGTCCTAAAGGGGGAAGGCACCTCCGAGGTGCCTTGGGGAGGATGGACTCCTTCCCCCCTTGGCCGCACCCTTCCTTGGAGGAAGGGGCAAGGCTGCACCCTCCCCCTCTCCCTTGGCCCTATATATAGTGGGGGGAAGGGAGGGCAACCATACCTAAGCCCTGGCGCCTCCCTCTCCCTCCCATGACACATCTCCCTCCTCCCGCAGCGCTTGGCGAAGCCCTGTTGGAATCCCGCTACTTCCACCACCACGCCGTCGTGCTACTGGATCTCCATCAACCTCTCCTCCCCCCTTGCTGGATCAAGAAGGAGGAGACGTCGCTGCTCCGTACGTGTGTTGAACGCGGAGGTGCTGTCCGTTCAGCGCTAGGATCATCGGTGATTTGGATCACACGAGTACGACTCCATCAACCCCGTTCTCTTGAACGCTTCCGCGCGCGATCTACAAGGGTATGTAGATCCACTCCTCCCTCGTTGCTAGATGACTCCATAGATAGATCTTGGTGACACGTAGGAAAATTTTGAATTTATGCTACGTTCCCCAACACTTACTTGGGTATCCGGGCGATTACAACTCAGACCTGCATCCTCAGTGATGTCCGGACACATTATTTGTGATCCGAAGAACAATTTGTACATCTCTTTGTGCGTCATGCTGAGGAAATGTTGAATAGCTCGCGGTCCTTCCGGGTTGAATTCCCACATGCGAAGCGGCCGGCATTGGCAAGGCTGGACTTGACGAACTAGCATAAGTTGCACTAGCATAACCAGACTAAAATCTCTCTCAAAGAGATCTCGGATACAACTTTGCAGTATTGGCACGTCCTTGGCTGGACCCCAGCTCAGCCAACTGCCGATCCATGACATCAGTTGTGGTGGGGGGCTAGAGCAAAAGGTGGGGGCAGCTACCCACTTGGCACTTCGGGGAGCTGTGATGTAGAACCACTCCCGCTGCCACAATCCGGACACCTCTGGGAAGCAACCCTCAGGCCATGGAGCGTCAGTGATTTTGCTTATTGAAGCACCTCCGCACGATGCGTGCTACCCCTCGATCATCTTCGGCTTCACATCGAAGGTCTTGAGCCACAGGCCGAAGTGAGGGGTGATGCGGAGGAAGGCCTCACATACGACAGTAAATGTCGAGATGTGAAGAAGGGAATCTGGGGCTAGATCGTGAAAATCTAGCCCGTAATAGAACATAAGACCCCTAACAAAGGGATCCAGAGCGAGGCCTAGTCCTCGGAGGAAGTGGGAGATGAACACGACGCTCTTGTTCAGTTCGGGAGTAGGGACGGCCTGCCCTCGGGCAGGCAGCCGATGCGAAATTTTGCCTCTCTCAACTTCTTGATGTCCTCTTCCATGACGGAGGAAGGCATCCACCAACCTTGAAGGTTGGATCCGAACATAGTTGAAGGTCCGAAGCACCTGACCTGCATTTTGGGTGTTAGAACTCGTTGCGGGGGAAGGATTTGATTGAGCACGAGAGGGAAAAAAGAAAAAGCCTTGTCCCCTTTATAAAGAGGGTGAATATCAAGCGTCCTCCTTGTAGCCATTTGGGACTTGCCTAAGATCTAGGAGTCCTACCAATAGGCACGGTTGGGTTACCCACGTCTGTATTGATGAGAATACCGTAATAAAGGGGACACGATCTCTACTTCGCCAAGACGTGCCAAGCAAACCGCCTCGCGAAACACGCTGAGATTGGTTATGAAAAACGATTCAAATAAAGACCTGGCTGTGGTGTGATGTCACGTTGCGGGGTACATCATCAGATTAGATTTGTGGAAATATTATTCTCTACGATGGTATGTGGAACTTGTTTTGCAGAGCCGTACACGATCCTCGTGTGCAAAATCTTCTATGAAGTATTCGTAGGAGGAACACGCCTTGCAATGCCGAAGACAATCTGTGCGCTGGACTCATCGTCATTGAAGCCTGGTTCAGGGGCTACTAAGGGAGTCCTGGATTAGGGGCTATCCAGACAGCCAGACTATATCCTTTGGCCGGACTATTGGACTATGAAGATACAAGATTGAAGGCTTCGTCCCGTGTCCGTATGGGACTCTCCTTGGCGTGGAAGGCAAGCTTTGGCAATACGGATATGTAGATCTCCCTCCTTGTAACCGACTTTGTGTAACCCTAGCCCCCTCCGGTGTCTATATAAACCGGAGGGTTTTAGTCCGTAGGACAACAACAATCATACTAGGCTAGCTTCTAGGGTTTAGCCTCTTCGATCTCGTGGTAGATCAACTCTTGTACTAGTCATATTATCAAGAACAATCAAACATGACATAGGTATTACCTCCATCAAGAGGGCCCGAACCTGGGTAAAACATCGTGTCCCCTGCCTCCTATTACCATCTGCCTTAGACGCACAGTTATGGACCCCCTACCCAAGATCCGCCGGTTTTGACACCGACAAGCGGGCACCGAGACCCGAGATGGATGTGCACCAAGGAGATGCCGAAGGTGGAGGTGGCCCTCCTGGTGAACTTTATTTCAAACTTCAAGCTCTCGGAGGAAGAGTGACAATTTGGCACGCGGCTGTACTCCCGCGCGAACCCTCCGCCTGTGGTAGGCCTTCAATTCTTTTTCTTCTCATTTGTCGAGTTCTGCTTTTTTGCCTCCTGATCAATCAATCACTTGCGCAGATCCTCTCATCCCAGTCGGCAGCCGATGCCTTGGAGGAGGGCCAAGAATACCTGTCGGATCAGACGGTGAGCGATGTGGACGACCCCGACTTGGGGGCGGCTGCCTTGGAGTAAGACGATGCCACAGGCGGTGGCAGCGGAGTAGGCGGCTCCGGAGGAGATGGCGTCGAGACGTGGCCAGACGACGACGAGGAGGAAGACGAGCCACGCCACCCTCACAGAGCCGACAAGGTGGGCGGGAGCTCATTAGCTGCGCCGGCTACGCTAGGCGGCGCACAGAAGCGCCGAGCCGCCAAGCCGCTATTCGGCCAAAGAAGCCGAGGAACCCGTTCGCCGTGACCAGGCGGCATGAGGCCGCCGTGAAGGCGGCCCAATTCCAAAGGGCCCCGAAGCAGCCCCCAACAGTATCCGCGTAAGTACTTTGACTCCCCTTGTGTTTTTCCTTTGCCTTTCTTGCAATGATTCTTTCTGAATTTCTTCTTGTCTTTTTTGATCAGGGCCTCGCTCTCTCTTGAGCGGTCGGCCTCTGCTTCCATCATCGGGGGGATGGAGAGCTCTGTCAACACCCGCCGCATAGACCCGCACGTCGAGCTCCAGGCGGTAATAGAGAGGAACGGGCAGGAGGTGCGCGAGGAGTGGGACGAGGCCCAGCGGCATAAGGCGGCGGCGGCACAGGAAGAGGCCGACGCGGCTGCCAAGGCCTAGGCCGATGCCGCGGCTAAGGAACGAGCGGACGTGGTCGCCAAGGCGCGGGCGGAGAAGGCCATGTCTGTCCAGGCGCCGCAACTAATAATCCCCCTGCGCGCCGCCCCGCCAGCGCCAGGGGCCGAGGTGCCGACTGGAGGAGCCGGCAATGACGAGCTGGTCGCGGAAGGCGGAGGAGGCGATGCAGTCATCTTGGGGGCGGAGGAGCCCCTACAAGCACTGACTGCAGACGCACCAAGCAGCCGGCTAGAGGAGCTGCCAGCGCCACCAGCTGACAACGAGTTGGTGGTGGGCTCGGCCCCGGTGGTCCACACTCTGGGGCGTCGTCGCCCGAAGAAGGTGGTGTCGGTGCCAAGGCCTATGGAAGTTGGGGCCGTGAGCTCTTCGGCCCCCAACGCCGAAGCCAGCAACGCCGCTCCGCCGGGATGGACTCCTGGAGGCGGGACAAATGTGCTGAACCGTGCCGCCATCGACGTCCAGGCCCATCTCTAGGCCCAAAATTCCACCCTCCAACAATACATCAAGGAGTTCCTCGTGACACGGGCCGCCATCCGGGTATGTCTCCTGATCCTTGTATTTTTCTTGAAATCTTCCGTGGGGGCGCGCTAGCGCACCCAGTGGGTGTAGCCCCCGAGTTCCGGGCTGGCTGCTGAGCAGGCGGCTCGGAATTTAAGGTAAGTTCCGAGTGATAACCTCTTCTTCTTTCTTCTCTTGTCTTGGTTGCAGGATTATCACGACATCCGTGCGGCCGCCTTCAACTCTCACGTCCGGGAATTGGCCAAGCGGACTGCTGAACTGACCAACAGCCGGTGTAAGTGCTTCTTCCTTATTCACGTGGGGGTGCGCCAGCGTCCCACGGGGTGTAGCCCCCGAGATTCGGGCCAACTGCTGAGCAGTCGGGCCGGATCTTCCGGTGACTACTCTTTTTTATTTTGGTATCTTGGTGACTGTCTTTTCTTTTTTGTCTTCCTCAGGAGCCAATGCTGAATTGCAGCAGCGGCTGGGTAAAGCGCAAACCACGATGCCCGCCGAGGAGCAGCACAGCTAGATGGAGCGGGAGTGCGACCGCCTGGCCAAGAAATTGGCTGACCAGGTAGACCAGCACCAGGTGGAGCTGCAAAAGCTCCAGGACGCAGAGAAGGCGTTCGAGGCTGAGTTCGAGACCCAGCGCTCGAGCTGGGTTGATAAGGAGAAGGCTCTGACCGACGACTACGGCGAGATTTAGGACATGCCCGATGGTAAGCCGTTCTTCCCTTTCTTCCGTCTGCCGACTTCTCGTTCAAGCCGAACCTTCTACTTCATGCTTCTTTTTTCTTCTTGTGCAGAGTATTTTCCTGGTCATGTCATCACCGCCAGCCAAGCCATCGAGGCCCACCGTGACGAGCGAAGGCTGGCTGGTGCAGAAATTGCACCCAACGCCCCTCGGACCCTTGCCAAGCAGTTGCTTGCCATCCAAGCTCGCCTCCAGCCGGCCCGCTGAGCGATCCGTCGTCTGCAGCGCGCCAGAGCTCAGGTGGTTTCCGCCCTCTGGCCAGGTACTCTGATTCTGCGCACCCCCAGTCAGACCTCCGACTAGTTAGAGGTGGCCATTGGCCGCTTCGAGGCATGGAAGGGCTCCGTAGCCCGGGCAAGCGCACGGCAGGCCCTGGAGTTTGTCAAGGGGTGGTACCCTGGGCTGAGCCTAGCTCAGTTGGCCACCCTCCGAGCTGAAGCCAGCGAGGAGTCGGCGGCGGTGGCGCCCGAGCTCTACCATCACGCCACGGCGATAGCGGAGTACACGGACACCAGCGTCTTCCTCCCTGAGTTGAATGAGGAGGGCGCTGAGGCGCCGCCCAACTGGTTTGGGCTGAACCCTGAAGGCAGCAAGGACTTGGTGGAGGAGATCGCCTTTAGCGATGAAGATGAAAAGGAGGAATACGGCAAAGACGATGCGTCGGATGATGGAGGCGACAGACAGCGTCATCCTGACCAAGTCTCGACCAAAGGGCAGCATGCCGACGACTGCCGCTGGTGTCGACCAGGCCAAGATCAACCAGGTGGCCGCTCCACCACCCGGAGCCTCAACCTCTGCCGACCTCTACGATTCGGCTTCTGCTCCTCTGGCCTAGGCTGCCAAGTTATCTTTTCTTCCTGTTTTGTAATTTCTTTGGAACATACTTGTTAGATTTGCAGAGTTCCACCCACTGGGGGTGTATTCAAACTTTGTTGAATGCTGGCCAAGGGCCTTTTGTTATGTAAATTATCTTTGCCAATTTTCAACTTGCCTTGCTCTTCTGCTCTTTTTCACCTTTTTCCTTTGCCGCCTTCCCTTAACAGCCGTCTTGCCAACCGGCCAGCCGCTCTGCGGTATGTGGTTGTGTCAAGTATTTGTCCGTTTTTGGGGAAGTTAAGTTGTAGTAACTGTTGGGGAACGTAGTAATTTCAAAAAAAATCCTACGCACACACAAGATCATGATAATGCATAGCAACGAGAGGGGAGAGTGTGTCCACGTACCCTCGTAGACCGAAAGTGGAAGCATTAGCACAACACGGTTGATGTAGTTGTACGTCTTCACGATCCGACCGATCCAATTACCGAACGCATGGCACCTCCGAGTTCAGCACATGTCTAGTTCGATGACGTCCCACGAACTGCGATCCAGCAGAGCTTCACGGGAGAGTTTCGTCAGCACGACGGCGTGATGACGGTGATGATGATGCTACTGACGTAGGGCTTCGCCTAAGCACCGCTACGATATGATTGAGGTGGACTATGGTGGAGGGGGCACCTTACACGGTTGGGAGAGATCAACAGATCAACTTGTGTGTCTAGAGGTGCCCCCTGCCCCTGTATATAAAGGATCAAGGCAGAGGCCGGCCGGCCCCTATAGGCACGCCAGGAGGAGGAGTCCTCCTCCTAGTAGGAGTAGGACTCCCCTCTTTCCTACTCCTACTAGGAGAGGGAAAGGAAGGAGGAGAGGGAGAAGGAAAGGGGGGCGCTGCCCCCCTCTCCTAGTCCAACGCGCGTCCTGCCCTAGGCCAGCCCTCTCTCTCCACTAAGGCACATAAGGCCCACTATTTCTCCCGGGGGATTTCCGGTAACCCTCCGGCACTCCGGTTTTCTCCGAAACCACCCGGAACACTTCCGGTGTCCGAATATCATCGTCCAATATATCAATCTTTATGCCTTCACCATTTCGAGACTCCTCGTCACGTCCATGATCATATCCGGGACTCCAAACTACCTTCGGTACATGAAAACACAAAAACTCATAATACCGATCGTCACCTAACTTTAAGCATGCGGACCCTACGGGTTTGAGAACTATGTAGAGATGACCGAGACATGTCTCCGGTCAATAACCATTAGCGGAACCTGGATGCTCATGTTGGCTCCCACATATTCTATGAAGATCTTTATCGGTTAAACCGCATAACAACATACGTTGTTCCCTTTGTCATTGGTATGTTACTTGCCCAAGATTCGATCGTCGGTATCTCAATACCTAGTTCAATCTCATTACCGGCAAGTCTCTTTACTCGTTCTGTAATACATCATCCAGCCACTAACTCATTAGTTACAATGCTTGCAAGGCTTTATAGTGATGTGCATTACCGAGTGGGCCTAGAGATACCTCTCCGACAATCGGAGTGACAAATCCTAATCTTGATTTATGCGAACTCAACAAGTACCATCGAAGACACCTGTAGAGCACCTTTATAATTGCCCAGATACGTTGTGACGTTTGGTAGCACACAAAGTGTTCCTCCCGTAATTGGGAGTTGTATAATCTCATAGTTATAGGAACATGTATAAGTCATGAAGAAAGCAATAGCAGTAAACTAAATGATCAAGTGCTAAGCTAACGGATTGGGTCAAGTCAATCACATCATTCTCCTAATGATGTGATCCCATTTATCAAATGACAACTCATTTCTATGGTTAGGAAACTTAACCATCTTTGATTAATGAGCTAGTCAAGTAGAGGCATACTAGTGACACTCTGGTTTTCTATGTATTCACACATGTACTAAGTTTTCGGTTAATACAATTCTAGCATGAATAATAAAAATTTATCATGATATGAGGAAATAAATAATAACTTTATTATTGCCTCTAGGGCATATTTCCTTCAGTCTCCTACTTGCACTAGAGTCAATAATCTAGATTACACAGTAATGATTCTAACACCCATGGAGCCTTGGTGTTGATCATGTTTTGCTCGTGAGAGGCTTAGTCAACGGGTCTGCAACATTCAGATCCATATGTATCTTGCAAATCGCTATGTCTCCCACCTGGACTTGATCGCGGATGGAATTGAAGCGTCTCTTGATGTGCTTGGTTCTCTTGTGAAATCTGGATTCCTTTGCCAAGGCAATTGCACCAGTATTGTCACAAAAGATTTTCATTGGAACCGATGCACTAGGTATGACACCTAGATCGGATATGAACTCCTTCATCCAGACTCCTTCATTTGCTGCTTCTGAAGCAGCAATGTACTCCGCTTCACACGTAGATCCCTCCACGACGCTTTGTTTAGAACTGCTCCAACTGACAACTCCACCGTTCAATATAAACCCGTATCCGGTTTGCGATTTAGAATCGTCCGGATCAGTGTCAAAGCTTGCATCAACGTAACCATTTACAATGAGCTCTTTGTCACCTTTATAAATGAGAAACGTATCCTTAGTCATTTTCAGGTAATTCAGGATGTTCTTGACCGCTGTCCAGTGATCCACTCCTGGATTACTTTGGTACCTCCCTGCTAAACTAATAGCAAGGCACACATCAGGTCTGGTACACAGCATTGCATACATGATAGAGCCTATGGCTGAAGCATAGGGAACATCTTTCATTTTCTCTCTATCTTCTGAAGTGGTCGGGCATTGATTCTTACTCAACTTCACACCTTGTAACACAGGCAAGAATCCTTTCTTTGCCTGATCCATTTTGAACTTCTTGAAAACTTTGTCAAGGTATGTGCTTTGTGAAAGTCCAATTAAGCGTCTTGATCTATCTCTATAGATCTTGATGCCCAATATGTAAGCAGCTTCACCGAGGTCTTTCATTGAAAAACTCTTATTCAAATATCCTTTTATGCTATCCAGAAATTCTATATCATTTCCAATCAACAATATGTCATCCACATATAATATTAGAAATGCTACAGATCTCCCACTAACTTTCTTGTAAACATAGGCTTCTCCAAAAGTCTGTATAAAACCATATGCTTTGATCACACTATCAAAACGTTTATTCCAACTCCGAGAGGCTTGCACCAGTCCATAAATGGATCGTTGTAGCTTGGACACTTTGTTAGCACCCTTTGGATCGATAAAACCCTCAGGTTGCATCATATACAACTCTTCTTTCAAAAATACATTCAGGAATGGAGTCTTTACATCCATTTGCCAAATTTCATAATTATAAAATGCGGCAATAGCTAACATGATTCGGATGGACATAAGCATCGCTATGGGTGAGAAGGTCTCATCATAGTCAACTCCTTAAACTTGTCGAAAACCTTTCACAACAAGTCGAGCTTTGTAGACAGTAACATTACCATCAGCGTATGTCTTCTTCTTGAAGATCCATCTATTCTTGATGGCTTGCCGATCATTGGGCAAGTCAGCCAAAGTCCACACTTTGTTCTCATACATGGATCCCATCTCAGATTTCATGGCCTCAAGCCATTTTGCGGAATCTAGGGTCATCATCGCTTCCTCATAGTTTGTAGGTTCATCATGGTCTAGTAACATGACCTCCAGAACAGGATTACCGTACCACTCTGGTGCGGATCTTACTCTGGTTGACCTACGACGTTCGGTATTAACTTGATCTGAAGTTTCATGATCATCATCATTAGCTTACTCACTAATTGGTGTAGGTGTCACAGGAACCAGTTTCTGTGATGAACTACTTTCAAATAAGGGAGAAGGTACAGTTACCTCATAAAGTTCTACTATCCTCCCACTCACTTCTTTCGAGAGAAACTCCTTCTCTAGAAAGGATCCATTTTTAGCAACAAAAGTCTTGCCTCCGGATCTCTGATAGAAGGTGTACCCAACTATTTCTTTTGGGTATCCTATGAAGACACATTTCTCCGATTTGGGTTTGAGCTTATCAGGTTGAAGCTTTTTCACATAAGCATCGCAGCCCCAAACTTTAAGAAACGACAACTTTGGTTTCTTGCCAAACCATAGTTCATAAGGTGTCGTCTCAATGGATTTAGATGCTGCCCTATTTAACGTGAATGCAGCCGTCTCTAAAGCATAACCCCAAAACAATAGCAGTAAATCAGTAAGAGGCATCATAGATCACACCATATCTAGTAAAGTACGATTACGTCGTTTGGACACACCATTACTCTGTGGTGTTTTGGGTGGCGTGAGTTGTGAAACTATTCCGCATTGTTTCTAATGAAGACTAAACTCATAACTCAATTCTCCTCCCCAATCAGATCATAGAAACTTTATTTTCTTCTTACAATGATTTTCCACTTCACTCTGAAATTCTTTGAACTTTTCAAATGTTTCAAACCTATGTTTCATCAAGTAGATATACCCATATCTGCTCAAATCATATGTGAAGGTGAGAAAATAACGATATCTGTCGGGAGCCTGAACATTCATCGGACCACATACATCAGTATGTATGATTTCCAACAAATCTATTGCTCGCTCCTTTCTTCCGGAGAATGGTGTTTTAGTCATCTTGCTCATGAGGCATGGTTCGCAAGTACCAAGTGATTCATAATCAAGTGATTCCAAAAGTCCATCGGAATGGAGTTTCTTCATGCGCTTTACACCAATATGACCCAAACGGCAGTGCCACAATTAAGTTGCACTATCATTATCAACTCTGCATTTTTTAGCTTCAAAACTTGAATATGTGTATCTTCACTATCGAGATTCAAAAAGAATAGACCACTCTTTAAGGGTGCATGACCATAAAAGATATTACTCATATAAATAGAACAACCATTATTCTCTGATTTAAATGAATAACCGTCTCGCATTAAACAAGATCCAGAATAATGTTCATGCTCAACATTGGCACCAAATAAAAATTATTTAGGTCTAAAACTAATCCCGAAGGTAGATGTAGAGGTAGCGTGCCGACCGCGATCACATCGACTTTGGAACCATTTCCCACACGCATCGTCACCTCATCCTTTGCCAATCTTTGCTTAATCCGTAGTCCCTGTTTCGAGTTGCAAATATTAGAAACAGAAACAGTATCAAACACCCAGGCACTACTGCAAGAATTAGTAAGGTACACATCAATAACATGTATATCACATATACCTTTGTTCACCTTGCCATCCTTCTTATCCGCCAAATACTTGGGGCAGTTCCGCTTCTAGTGACCAGTCTGTTTGCAGTAGAAGCACTCAATCTCAGGCTTAGTTCCATACTTGGGTTTGTTCTCCTGAACAACAACTTGTTTCTTGTTCTTCTTGAAGTTCCCCTTCTTCTTCACTTCGCCCTTTTTCTTGAAACTGGTGGTCTTGTTGACCATCAACACTTGATGCTCCTTCTTGATTTCTACCTCCGCAGCCTTTAGCATTGCGAAGAGCTCGGGAATCATCTTATCCATCCGTTGCATGTTATAGTTCATCACGAAGCTCTTGTAGCTTGGTAGCAGTGATTGAAGAATTATGTCAATAACACTATCATCCGGAAGATTAACTCCCAGTTGAATCAAGTGATTGTTATACCCAGACATTCTGAGTATATGCTCGCTGACAGAACTATTCTCCTCCATCTTGCAGTTGTAGAACTTATTGGAGACTTCATATCTCTCAATCTAGGCATTTGCTTGAAATATTAACTTCTACTCCTGGAACCTCTCATATGCTCCATGACATTCAAAACTTCGTTGAAGTCTCGGTTCTAAGCCGTAAAGCATGGCACACTGAACTATCGAGTAGTCATCAACTTTTCTCTGCCAGATGTTCATAACATCTGGTGTTGCTCCTGCAGCAGGTTTGGCACCTAGCGGTGCTTCCAGGATGTAATTTTTCTGTGCAGCAATGAGGATAATCCTCAAGTTACGGACCCAGTCCGTGTAATTGCTACCATCATCTTTCAACTTTGCTTTCTCAAGGAAGACATTAAAATTCAAGGAACGACAGCACGGGCCATCTATCTACAACAACATAGATATGCAAAATACTAGCAGGTACTAAGTTCATGATAAATTATAGTTTAGCTAATCAAATTACTAAAGAACTTCCACTTAGATAGACATCCCTCTAATCATCTAAGTGATCACGTGATCCATATCAACTAAACCATGCCCGATCATCACGTGAGATGGAGTGGTTTTCAATGGTGAACTTCACTATGTTGATCATATCTTCTATACGATTCATGCTCGACGTTTCGGTCTCCAGTGTTCCGAGGCCATATCTGCATATGCTAGGCTCGTCAAGTTTAACCCGAGTATTCTGCATGTGCAAAACTGGCTTGCACCCATTGTATGTGAACATAGAGCTTATCACACCCGATCATCACATGGTGTCTCGGCACGACGAACTTTCGCAACAGTGCATACTCAGGGAGAACTCGTGTACCTTGAAATTTAGTGAGAGATCATCTTATAATGCTACCGTCGATCTAAGCAAAATAAGATGCATAAAAGATAAAAATCACATGCAATCAATATAAGTGATATGATATGGCCATCATCATCTTGTGCTTGTGATCTCCATCTCTGAAGCACCGTCATGATCACCATTGTCGCCAGCGCGACACCTTGATGTCCATCGTAGCATCGTTGTTGACTCGCCAAATATTGCTTCTACGACTATCGCTACCGCTTAGTGATAAAGTGAAGCCATTACAGGGCAATTGCATTGCATACAATAAAGCGACAACCATATGGCTCCTGCCAGTTGCTGATAACTCGATTACAAAACATGATCATCTCATACAATAAAATATAGCATCATGTCTTGACCATATCACATCACAACATGCCCTGTAAAAACAAGTTAGATGTCCTCTACTTTGTTGTTGCAAGTTTTACGTGGCTGCTACGGGCTAAGCAAGATCCGTTCTTACCTACGCATCAAAACCACAACGATAGTTTGTCAAGTTGGTGTTGTTTTAACCTTCTCAAGGACCGGGCGTAGCCACACTCGATTCAACTAAAGTTGGAGAAACTGACACCTGCTTCATCCAACAAAATGTCGGTACGGGCAAAGCACGTCGGTAGAACCAGTCTCGCGTAAGCGTACGCGTAATGTCGGTCCGGGCCGCTTCATCCAACAAAACCGCCGAACCAAAGTGTGACATGCTGGTAAGCAGTATGACTTGTATCGTCCACAACTCACTTGTGTTCTACTCGTGCATATAACATCTACGCATAAACCTGGCTCGGATGCCACTGTTGGGGAACGTAGTAATTTCAAAAAAAATCCTACACACACAGGATCATGGTGATGCATAGCAACGAGAGGGGAGAGTGTGTCCATGTACCCTCGTAGACCGAAAGCAAAAGCGTTAGCACAACGCGGTTAATGTAGTCGTACGTATTCACGATCCGACCGATCCAAGTACCGAATGCACGGCACCTCCGAGTTCAGCACACGTTCAGCTCGATGACGTCCCACGAACTCCGATCCAGCAGAGCTTCACGGGAGAGTTTCATCAGCACGACGGTGTGATGACAGTGATGATGATGCTACCGACGCAGGGCTTCGCCTAAGCACCGCTACGATATGATCAAGGTGGACTATGGTTGAAGGGGGCACCGCACATGGCTAGAAGAGATCAACACATCAACTTGTGTGTCTAGAGGTGCCCCCTTGCCCCCGTATATAAAGGAGCAATGGGGAGGCCGGACGGCCCCTATAGGTGCGCCAGGAGGAGGAGTCCTCCTCCTAGTAGGAGTAGGACTCCCCTCTTTCCTACTCCTACTAGGAGGGGGAAAGGAAGGGGAGAGGGAGAAGGAAAGGGGGGCACCACCCCCCCTCTCCTAGTCCAATTCGGACCAGAGGGGGAGGGGCGCGTGGCCTGCCCTAGCCAAGCCCTCTCTCTCAACTAAGGCCCATAAGGCCCACTATTTCTCTCGGGGGGGGGTCCGGTAACCCTCCGGCACTCCGGTTTTCTCCAAAACCACCCGGAACACTTCCGGTGTCCGAATATAGTCATCCAATATATTGATATTTACGTCTCGACCAGGTCGAGACTCCTCGTGATGTCCGTGATCATATCCGGGACTCCAACCTACCTTCGGTACATCAAAACACAAAAACTCATAATACCGATCGTCACTGAACTTTAAGCATGCGGACCCTATGGGTTCGAGAACTATGTAGACATGACTGAGACACGTCCCCTGTCAATAACCAATAGCGGAACCTGGATGCTCATATTGGCTCCGACATATTCTAAGAAGATCTTTATCGGTCAAACCGCATAACAACATACGTTGTTCCCTTTGTCATCGGTATGTTACTTGCCCGAGATTCGATCGTCGGTATCTCAATACCTAGTTCAATCTCTTTACCGGCAAGTCTCTTTACTTGTTCCGTAATACATCATCCCGCAACTAACTCATTAGTTACAAGGCTTGCAAGGCTTTATAGTGATGTGCATTACCGAGTGGCCCCAGAGATACATCTCCGACAATCAGAGTGACAAATCCTAATCTTGATTTATGCCAACGCAACAAGTACCATCAGAGACACCTGTAGAGAACCTTTCTAATCACCTAGTTATGTTGTGACGTTTGGTAGCACACAAAGTGTTCCTCCGGTAATCGGGAGTTGCATAATCTCATAGTTATAGGAACATGTATATGTCATGAAGAAAGGAATAGCAGTGAACTAAACGATCAAGTGCTAAGCTAACGGAATGGGTCAAGTCAATCACATCATTCTCCTAATGATGTGATCCCATTAATCAAATGACAACTCATGTCTATGGTTAGGAAACTTAACCATCTTTGATTAATGAGCTAGTCAAGTAGAGGCATACTAGTGACACTCTGTTTGTCTATGTATTCACACATGTACTAAGTTTCCGGTTAATACAATTCTAGCATGAATAATAAACATTTATTATGATATGAGGAAATAAATAATAACTTTATTATTGCCTCTAGGGCATATTTCCTTCAGAAACCGGCTGGTCGGCTGCTCAACAGCCGGACGGCAAGGTGGGGAGCCGGCTTGGCCTATGCGAATGTTTTGGTCCTTAGCCATTTTTCATGTGGGCACCCTTTCCTGCCTTTAACTCTTGCCAACCGGACAGTCGCACTGTGAGTTGTGGCTGATGGCAAGAGAGGGCTTAGGTGCCGGCACACTACTTGTCCGAATGCAGGTAGCATGGGCATAGCACAAGGCGGCAAACCCCGGGGCCGACTGGTCGAACTCGGTGCCAAGCAGAATAACAAATAACACATTTATAGACATAGAAATTGTCATATAGATAAAGAGGGTAGCCCCCGAGTGCTCCTCGAGGGTCCTGATGTCTTAGCGTTTAATAGAAAAGATGGCGTGGTACATACTACTTTCAACTGTAAAATCTTCGGAGGAGATTTGCATTCCACGGGCGCTCCAATTCCTTGCCGGAGTCATCTCTCTTGTGTGCTATGGGCTTCTCTGCATCGATGAGGTAGTAGGAGTCGTTGCCCAAAGCTTTGATGATGATGAACGGGCCTTCCCAAGGGGCCGAGAGCTTGTGTTGGTCAGCTGTTCGCTGGATCAGCCGGAGCACAAGGTCTCCTTCTTGGAACGATCTTGGCTTGACCTTCCGATTATGGTAGCGGCGCAGACTCTGCTAGTAGATGGTGGACTGGCTAAGTGGTAATAGCCGGCCCTCTTCCAGCAGATCAACGTTGTCTTCTCTTACTTCTTTTGCCTCCGCCTCCGTGTACATGGTGACGCGAGGTGAGTCGAACTTGATGTCGGTTGGGATGACGACCTCGGCCCCGTAAACGGGGAAGAATGGAGTGAAGCTGGTTGATTTGTTTGGACTGGTGCGGAGGCTCCAAAGGCCGGCCGGCAGCTCACCGATCCAGCAGCCGGCCGATCGCTCTAGAGGCTCGACCAGTCGGGGCTTGATGCCGGAGAGGATGAGGCTGTTTTCTCGCTCGACTTGGCCGTTTGACTACGGATGGGCAACAGACGCTAGGTCCAGTAGATTGTCATGCGTCGCGCAGAAACGGACCAAGGATCCCTTGGCAAAGTTTGTCCTATTGTCGGTGATGATGTTGTGTGGTACGCCGTATTGGACGGTGATGTCGGCAATGAAGGTCACAGCAGTCGGACATGTCCAGTTCCCACACAGTGAAAGCCAGGTAAGGGGATGGTCTTGAGTGCGGAAGCCGATAGATGTTGCTTGGAGCTGAATTTTTTGCAACCTTTGCAATGCTTGACCAACTCCTTGGCGTCTTCCAAAGAAGTCCTCCAGAATAAACCATGGCGAAAAGTTTTGGCGACAAGGGATCTAGAGGCCGCGTGATGTCCGCTGATGTCTACTACACAACCTTCTTCTTGTAGACTTTGTTGGGCCTCCAAGTGCAGAGGTTTGTAGGACAGTAGAAAATTTCCCTCAAGTGGATGACCTAAGGTTTATCAATCCGTAGGAGGCGTAGGATGAAGATGGTCTCTCTCAAGCAACCCTGCAACCAAATAACAAAGAGTCTCTTGTGTCCCCAACACACCCAATACAATGGTAAATTGTATAGGCGCACTAGTTCGGCGAAGAGATGGTGATACAAGTGGTATATGGATAGTAGATAATAGTTTTTCTAATATGAAAATATAAAAACAGCAAGGTAACTAATGATAAAAGTGAGCATAAACGGTATTGCAATGCTAAGAAACAAGGCCTAGGGTTCATACTTTCACTAGTGTATGTTCCCTCAACAATGATAACATAATTGGATCACATAACTATCCCTCAACATGCAACAAAGAGTCACTCCAAAGTCACTAATAGCGGAGAACGAACGAAGAGATTATGGTAGGGTACGAAACCACCTCAAAGTTATTCTTTCCAATCAATCAGTTGGGCTATTCCTATAAGTGTCACAAACAGCGCTAGAGTTCATACTAGAATAACACCTTAAGACACACATCAACCAAAACCCTAATGTCACCTAGATACTCCAATGTAACCTCAAGTATCCGTGGGTATGATTATACGATATGCATCAGACAATCTCAGATTCATCTATTCAACCAACACAAAGGACCTCAAAGAGTGCCCCAAAGTTCTATCAGAGAATCACGACGAAAACGTGTGCCAACCCCTATGCATAGGTTCATGGGCGGAACCCGCAAGTTGATCACCAAAACATACATCAAGTGAATCACGTGGTATCCCATTGTCACCACAGATACGCATGGCAAGGCATACATCAAGTGTTCTCAAATCTTTAAAGACTCAATCCGATAAGATAACTTCAAAGGGAAAACTCAATTCATTACAAGAGAGTAGAGGGGAAGGAGAAACATAAGATCCAACTATAATAGCAAAGCTCGCGATACATCAAGATCGTATCATCTCAAGAACACGAGAGAGAGAGAGATCAAACACATAGCTACTGGTGCATACCCTCAGCCCCGAGGGAGAACTACTCCCTCCTCGTCATGGAGAGCACCGGATGATGAAGATGGCCACTGGAGAAGGATTCCCCCTCCGGTAGGGTGCCGGAACGGGTCTAGATTGGCTTTCGATGGCTATGGAGGCTTCTGGCGGCGGAACTCCCGATCTATTATGCTCACTGATGTTTTTAGGGTATATGGAGATATATATGTGGAAGAAGTACGTCAGGGGGCCACGAGGGGCTCATGAGGGTGGAGGGCGTGCCCAAGGGGGTGGGCGCGCCCCCCTACCTCGTGACCTCCTCGCAAATCCCCCGATGTGCACTCCAAGTCCTCTGGGCTTCTTTCCTTCCAAAAATGTGTTCCGTGAAGTTTCAGGTCAATTGGACTCTGTTTGGTTTTCCTTTTCTTCGAAACCCTAAAACAGGGTTAAAACAGAAACTGGCACTGGGCTCTGGGTTAATAGGTTAGTCCCAAAAATGATATAAAAGTGTATAATAAAGCCCATAAACATTCAAAACAGTAAATAATATAGCATGGAGCAATCAAAAATTATAGATACATTGGAGACGTATCAGCATCCCCAAGCTTAATTCCTGCTCGTCCTCGAGTAGGTAAATGATAAAAAAACAGAATTTTTGATGCGGAGTGCTACTTGGCATAATTTCAATGTAATTCTTCTTAATTGTGGCATGAATATTCAGATCCAAAAGATTCAAGACAAAAGTTTAATATTGACATAAAAATAATAATACTTCAAGCATACTAACTAAGCAATCATGTCTTCTCATAATAACATGGCCAAAGAAAGCTATCCCTACAAAATCATATAGTCTGGCTATGCTCCATCTTCACCACACAACGTATTTAAATCATGCACAACCCCGATGACAAGACAAGCAATTGTTTCATATTTTTGATGTTCTCAAAGTTTTTCAATCTTCATGCAATACATGAGTGTGATCCATGGACATAGCACTATAGGTGGAATAGAATGGTGGTTGTGGAGAAGACAAAAAGGGAGAAGATAGTCTCACATCGACTAGGCGTATCAACGGGCTATGGAGATGCCCATCAATAGATATCAATGTGAGTGAGTAGGGATTGCCATGCAACGGATGCACTAGAGTTATAAGTGTACGAAAGCTCAAAAAGAAACTAAGTGGGTGTGCATCCAACTTGCTTGCTCATGAAGACCTAGGGCAATTTTTAGGAAGCCCATCATTGGAATATACAAGCCAAGTTCTATAATGTAAAATTCCCAGTAGTATATGAAAGTGACAACATAGGAGACTCTCTATCATGAAGATCTTGGTGCTACTATGAAGCACAAGTGTGGTAAAAGGATAGTAGCATTGCCCCTTCTCTCTTTTTCTCTCATTTTTTGTATTTTTTTATTTGGGCCTTCTCTTTTTTTACGGCCTCTTTTCTCTTCTTTTTTATTTGGGCTTCTTTGGCCTCTTTTATTTATTTATTTTCGTCAGAGTCTCATCCCGACTTATGGGGGAATCATAGTCTCTCTTTCCTCACTGGGACAATGCTCTAATAATGATGATCATCACACTTTTATTTACTTACAACTCAAGAATTACAACTCAATACTTAGAACAACAATATGACTCTATGTGAATGCCTCCGGCGGTGTACCGGGATGTGCAATGACTCATGAGTGACATGTATGAAAGAATTATGAACAATGTCTTTGCCACAAATACAATGTCAACTACATGATCATGCATAGCAATATGACAATGATGGAGCGTGTCATAATAAACGGAACGGTGGAGAGTTGCATGGCAATATATCTTGGAATGGCTATGGAAATGCCATAATAGTTAGGTATGGTGGCTGTTTTGAGGAAGGTATATGGTGGGTTTATGGTACCGGCGAAAGTTGCGCGGTACTAGAGAGGCTAGCAATGGTGGAAGGGTGAGAGTGCGTATAATCCATGGAATCAACATTAGTCATAAAGAACTCACATACTTATTGCAAAAATATATTAGTTATCGGAACAAATGTTTCGCGCATGCTCCTAGGGGGATAGATTGGTAGGAAAAGACCATCGCTCGTCCCCGAACGCCACTCATAAGGAAGATAGTCAATAAATAAATCATGCTCCGACTTCATCACATAACGGTTCACCATATGTGCATGCTACGGGAATCACAAACTTTAACACAAGTATTTCTCAAATTCACAACTACTCAACTAGCATGACTCTAATATCACCATCTCCATATCTTAAAACAATTATCAAGTATCAAACTTCTCTTAGTATTCAACACACTCATATGAAAGTTTTATTATTAATCTTGTATACCTAGCATATTAGGATTTTAAGCAAATTACCATGCTATTTAAGACTCTCAAAATAATACAAGTGAAGCATGAGAGTTCATCTATTTCTTCAAAATAAAACTACCACCATGCTCTAAAATATATAAGTGAAGTACTAGAGCAAATGACAAACTACTCCGAAAGATATAAGTGAAGATCAATGAGTAGTTGAATAATTATGCAACTATGTGAAGACTCTCTAACATTTCATAATTTCAGATCTTGGTATTTTATTAAAACAGCAAGCAAATCAAAAGAAAATAACATTCTAAGAATAGCAAACATCATGTGAAGAAGCAAAAACTTAGGATCAACCGAAACTAACCGATAGTTGTTGAAGAAGAAAGGTGGGATGCCAACCGGGGCATCCCCAAGCTTAGATGCTTGATACTTCTTGAAATATTATCTTGGGGTGCCTTGGGCATCCCCAAGCTTGAGCTTTTGTGTCTCCTTAATTCCTCTCATATCACGGTCTCCCTAAATCTCAAAAGCTTCATCCACACAAAACTCAACAAGGACTCGTGAGATAAGTTAGTATAAACCATTGCCAAAACCTTATCATACTCTACTGTAGCAAATCCCTAAAATTATTATTAAACATTGCATACTAAATGCCTCTGCATATTTAATATTCCTATCCTCAAATATAATCATTAAAGAAGCAAACATATGCAAACAATGCAAACATAACAGCAATCTGCCTAAACAGGACAGTCTGTAAAGAATGCAGCAACATCCATACTTACCTAGCTCCAAAAATTCTGAAAGAACATTCCCACTGTAGTAAATTTACCAGAGCTTAATATGAAAAAGGTTTCAACATTTTATCACATTCTGACTTTTCTAGGGAATTATTGCAACAGCGGTAAACTTTCTGTTTTCAAACAGCAACATGTGGACTTCTAAAATAGGCATAGTAAAGGATATCAATGCCACTTTTATTGAAATAAAAGATGAAAAACATTGTTCTAAATAACAGAAAGAAAATCCTAACAAAATAAATTGACGCTTCAAGCAAAACACATATCATGTGGTGAATAAAAATATAGCTCCAAGTAAAGTTACCGATGACCGAAGACGAAAGAGGGGATGCCTTCTGGGGCATCCCCAAGCTTAGGCTCTTGGATATCCTTGAATATTACCTTGGGGTGCCTTGGGCATCCCCAAGCTTAGGCTCTTGCCACTCCTTATTCCATAGTCCATCGAATCCTTATCCAAAACATGAAAACTCCACAACACAAAACTTAACAGAAAACTCGTAAGCTCCGTTAGTATAAGAAAATAAATCACCACTTCAAGGTACTTTAATAACTCGTTCTTTATTTATATTAGTGTTAAAACTACTGTATTACAACTTCTCTATGGTTTATAAACTCTTTTACTAGCCATAGATTCATCAAAATAAGTAAACAAAAAACAGAATCTGTCAAAAACAGAATAGTCTGTAGTAATCTGGATCAAACATATACTTCTGGAACTCATAAAATTCTCAAATAAATTGCTGGACCTGAGGAATTTTCTATTAATAATCTGAAAAAATAAATAACTAAATAGCACTCTCCAAATAAAAATGGCAGCAATTCTTGTGAGTGCTAAAGTTTCTGTTTTTTACAGCATGATCAACAAGACTTTCCCCAAGTCTTCCCAAAGGTTCTACTTGGCACAAACACTAGTTAAAAGCATAAAACCACATCTAAACAGATGCTAGATGAATTATTTATTACTAAACTGTAACAGAAAGCAAGGAATAAGAATAAAATTGGGTTTCCTCCCAACAAGCGCTATCGTTTAATGCCCCTAGCTAGGCATGATGATTTCAATGATGCTCACATAAAAGATAAGAATTGAAACATAAAGAGAGCATCATGAAGAATATGACTAGAACATTTAAGTTTAACCCACTTCCTATGCATAGGTATTTTGTGAGCAAACAACTTATGGGAACAATAATCAACTAGCATAGGAAGGCACAACAAGCATAACTTCGAAACTTTAAGCACATAGAGAGGAAACTTGATATTATTGCAATTCCTACAAGCATATATTACTCCCTCATAATAATTTTCAGTAGAATCATGAATGAATTCAACAATATAACCAGCACTTAAAGCATTCTTTTCATGATCTACAAGCATAGAAAATTTACTACTCTCCACATAAGCAAAATTCTTCTCATGAATAATAGTGGGAGAAAACTCAACAAAATAACTATCATGTGATTGAAAATTAGGATCAAGATGACATGGTTCATTGTTATTATTATTCTTTAAAGCATACGTGTAATCACAATAATCATCATATATAGGAGGCATGCTTTCATAATAATAAATTTGCTCATCAAAACTTGGGGGACAAAAATATCATCTTCATCAAACATAGCTTCCCCAAGCTTGTGGCTTTGCATATCATTAGCATCATAGATATTTATAGGAATTCATACTAACAACATTGCAATCATGCTCATCATTCAAATTTTTAGTGCCAACCATTCTAATGCATTCTTCTTCTAGCACTTGAGCACAATTATCAGAATCCTTATTTTCATGATAGATATTAAAAAGATGAAGCGTATGAGACAAACTCAATTCCATTTTTTTATAGTTTTCTTTTATAAACTAAACAAGTGATAAAACAAGAAACTAAAAGACTCAATTGCAAGATCTAAATATATACCTTCAAGCACTAAGCTTCCCGGCAACGGCGCCAGAAAAGAGCTTGATGTCTACTACACAACCTTCTTCTTGTAGACTTTGTTGGGCCTACAAGTGCATAGGTTTGTAGGACATTAGCAAATTTCCCTCAAGTGGATGACCTAAGGTTTATCAATCCGTAGGAGGCGTAGGATGAAGATGGTCTCTCTCAAGCAACCCTGCAACCCAAATAACAAAGAGTCTCTTGTGTCCCCAACACATCGAATACAATGGTAAATTGTATAGGCGCACTAGTTCGGCGAAGAGATGGTGATACAAGTGGTATATGGATAGTAGATAATAGTTTTTGTAATCTGAAAATATAAAAACAGCAAGGTAACTAATGATAAAAGTGAGCGTAAATGGTATTGCAATGCTAAGAAACAAGGCCTAGGGTTCATACTTTCACTAGTGTAAGTTCCCTCAACAATGATAACATAATTGGATCACATAACTATCCCTCAACATGCAACAAAGCGTCACTCCGAAGTCACTAATAGCGGAGAACGAACGAAGAGATTATGGTAGGGTACGAAACCACATCAAAGTTATTCTTTCCAATCAATTAGTTGGGCTATTCCTATAAGTGTCACAAACAGCCCTAGAGTTCGTACTATAATAACACCTTAAGACACACATCAACCAAAACCCTAATGTCACCTGGATACTCCAATGTCACCTCAAGTATCCGTGGGTATGATTATACGATATGCATCACACAATCTCATATTCATCTATTCAACCAACACAAAGGACCTCAAAGAGTGCCCCAAAGTTCTACCGGAGAATCACGAGAAAACGTGTGCCAACCCCTATGCATAGGTTCATGGGCGGAACCCGCAAGTTGATCACCAAAACATACATCAAGTGAATCACGTGGTATCCCATTGTCACCACAGATACGCACGGCAAGACATACATCAAGTGTTCTCAAACCTTTAAAGACTCAATCCGATAAGATAACTTCAAAGGGAAAACTCAATTCATTACAAGAGAGTAGAGGGGAAGGAGAAACATAAGATCCAACTATAATAGCAAAGCTCGCGATACATCAAGATCGTATCATCTCAAGAACACGAGAGAGAGAGAGAGATCAAACACATAGCTATTGGTACATACCCTCAGCCCCGAGGGAGAACTACTCCCTCCTCGACATGGAGAGCACCGGGATGATGAATATGGCCACCGGAGAAGGATTCCCCACCGGTAGGGTGCCGGAACGGGTCTAGATTGGCTTTCGGTGGCTACGGAGGCTTCTGGCGGCGGAACTCCCGATCTATTGTGCTCACGGATCTTTTTAGGGTATATGGAGATATATAGGCGGAAGAAGTATGTCAGGGGGGGCACGAGGGGCTCACGAGGGTGGAGGGCGCGCCCAGGGGGGTGGGCGCGCACCCCTGCCTCGTGACCTCCTCGCAGATCCCCCGACATGCACTCCAAGTCTTCTGGCTACTTTCCTTCCAAAAATGAGTTTCGTGAAGTTTCTGGTCAATTGGACTCCGTTTGGTTTTCCTTTTCTTCGAAACCCTAAAACTGGGTAAAAACAGAAACTGGCACTGGGCTCTGGGTTAATAGGTTAGTCCCAAAAATGATATAAAAGTGTATAATAAAGCCCATAAACTTTGAAAACAGTAAATAATATAGCATGGAGCAATAAAAAATTATAGATACGTTGGAGACGTATCAGCCGCACTCACCTTGATGGATGTATTTTAGGATTGCTTGACCCTTCTCTGCTTCTACGCAGCGTTGGAAAACTCCGGTCATGCTGCGCATGACGAGCTCTCGGTTGACTATTGTGTAGGCTCCTGCTCGGCACTGCACTTGTCGGTCTGAGATCTCATCAGCCGACAGTTCTTTGGTTACCAGGAACGTCAGGATGGGTTGTGCCCATGATGGTGCTTGAATTTCTTCTACTGCCACTACGGCCACTTGCACTGGGGCGGTTGGGTTGGGAGGTGACGGCTTGGAGCCGGCCACCGCTTGCTGTGTTGCTGAAGTCTCTGGACCGACTGCCGTAGCCCCAGGGCCGAGCTGTGAGGTCCCCTGGCCGGGTGCGGCTGCTGCGTTTTCTGAGCCATTTGGTGAAGTCCCCGAGCCAATTGCGGCGGCCCCCGGGTCAAGCTGTGAAGTCCCCGGGCTGGGTGCAACTGTCGCAATCCCCGCGTCGCCTACCGAAGTCCCCTGGCCGGCTGCTGAAGCTCTTGAGTCGGATCCGACTGCTTCGGGAGCAGCCGGCACGAAGATAGACTCGGATTCTGGAGAAGGCTTGATCGACGGCTTGCGGAGGCACTGAAGGGAGACGCCGGCTGGTATTGCTTGACGGGTGGAGCCGATCTGTGCCAGGGTATCAGCTGGCTCATTTTCGTTCCATGGCACGTGAAGGAACTTGCACCCCTCAAAATATCCGCTGAGCTACTGAACGAGGAAGCGATAACTTGTCATATTTGCATCCTTGGCGTCCCAGTCAACAAACGACTATTGGACCACTAGGTAAGAGTCGTCGTAGCACAGGATCCGGCGGATGTCTATCTCTCTGGCCAGCTGGAGGCCGCGTACTAGCGCCTCATACTCGGCCATGTTGTTGGAGGAGGCAAAGTGAATTTGCAAATGTGTATTTGAGCTTGTCACCTTTGGGAGAGGTGAGGACAACGCCGACTCCCAAGCCGGTGTGCATTTTCGAGCCATCAAAATGCATCTGCCAATGGGTGGTGTCCGGAGCAGGTAGCAGGTACTGGGTCTCGGCCCAGTTGACAAGGAAGTCGGCCAGTGCTTGGGACTTGATGGCGGTGCACAGCTGGTAGAAGATGGTATAGGGGGCCAGCTCGATGGCCCATTTGGCCACTCGTCCAGACGCATCTCTGTTGTCTATGATCTCGGCAAGTGGAGCAGTGCAGACAACCATGACGGGGTGCTCTTGAAAATAGGGCTTCAACTTCCTGGCAGCAAAGTGCATGCCGTAGCACATCTTCTGGTAGTGGGGGTAGTTCTGCTTTGAGGTGGACAACACCTCACTCAAGTAATATACAGGCCGCTGGACCGGCTGTGCCCTGCCGGCCTCTGGGTGCTCCACTACTATGACAGTATTGACCACCTGGTTGGTGGCGGTGATGTAGAGGTACATGGGCTCTTTGGCAGCCGGGCCGCCGGGATAGGCGGGGTAGTCAGCATCTTCTTCAACTGGAGAAAGGCCTCGTTCGCCTTATCGTTCCACTCAAGGTGAGTGGTTTCCTTCATGAGCTAGTACAGGGGAAGAGCCTTCTCACCCAGCCGACTGATGAAGCGCTGGTGGATGCCAAGCAGCCGATGAACTTCAGGACGTCTCACAATCGGGTGGGCTTCTCCATCCTCTCAATGGCTTTGATCTTCACAGGGTTGCACTTAATGCCGCGTTCTGAGACCAAGAAGCCAAGGAGTTGGCCGGCTGGTACCCCAAAGATGCATTTCTCTAGGTGGAGCTTGATCTGAAACCGGCGCAGATTTTCAAAGCTTTCCTTGAGATCTTCCAAGAGGGTACCGCACTTCTCCATCTTCACCACAATATCGTCTACATAGACATGGGCATTTCTGCCGAGTTTCTTGAGGAGGCACTTCTGCATGCAACACTGAAAGGTGGCACCGTCATTTCTCAAGCCAAATGTCATGGTCAGGTAGCAGAAGGCTCCGAATGGTGTGATGAAAGCAGTCTTCAGGCGGTCTGCCGGGTTCAACTTGATCTGGTGGTATCCTGAATAAGCATCCAAAAAACTCAATAGCTTGCATCTGGCTGTGGGGTCTATTACTTGGTGAATCCGAGGCAAAGCAAATGGATCCTTGGGACAAGCTTTATTGAGGCTGGTTTAATCAATGCACATGTGCCACTTGTTGTTGTTCTTCAGTACAAGGACTGGGTTGGCGAGCCACTCTAGAAAAATACTTCCATGATGAAGCTAGCTGCCAGAAGCCAGGCTATCTCTTCACCAACAATTCTTCTTTTCTCCTCTGACAGTCGGCGGAGGGGTTGTTTGACCGTCCTGACATCTGATCCGACATGTAGCTTGTGCTCGGCGAAATCCGTCGAAACACCCGACATGTCCTTGGGAGACCATGCGAAGATGTCCCGATTCTCACGGAGGAAATCGACAAGCTCGCTTTCCTATTTGTTGTCAAGGTTGGCCCCTATGACATCGTGCCTTTCCGAGTGCTCTGGGTCCAAGGGAATCTTCTTCGTCATATTGGCCGGCTGGAAGGAGCCCTGGGTCTCTAACTCTTTGGGCTCTAGTGACATGTCTGGCTGCTTGCTGGTCATGGCCACCACCTAGTCCAGGAGCTTCTTTTCAGCAGCAATCACAAGGGACTCGGCCAGCCAGCTGCTAGTCATAGCACAATCGGCCGACTTCTCATAGTCTCCTTATATCGTGATAATGCCCTTGGTCCCTGGCATCTTCATCTCAAGGTAGGCATAGTGTGGCACCGCCATGAACTTGGCTAGAGCCGGCCATCCTAGGAGCACATAATAAGGGCTCTCGACGTCCACCACCTCAAACCAAATCGCCTCGCGGCGGAAGTGATCTTTGTCTCTGAAAAATGACATGTATTTTTACCTTGCCGATTGGTGGGCAGGACAGGCCAGGCACAATACCATGGAAAACATTCCATCTGGGCTGGAGCTACCTCTCTTTAATGCATAAATTTTCCATGGTATCACGGTATAGGATTGAGGGAGTCCTGGATTAGGGGGTATCCGGACAGCCGGACTGTTGGACTATGAAGATACAAGATTGAAGACTTTGTCCCGTGTCCGGATGGGACTCTCCTTGGCGTGGAAGGCAAGCTTGGCAGTACGGATATGTATATTTCCTTCCTTGTAACCGACTCTATGTAACCCTAGCCCCCTCCGGTGTCTATTTAAACCAGAGGGTTTAGTCCGTAGGACCAACAACACACAATCATACCATAGGCTAGCTTCTAGGGTTTAGCCTCTTCGATCTCGTGGTAGATCAACTCTTGTAATACTCATATAATCAAGATCAATCAAGAAGGAGTAGGGTTTTACCTCCATCGAGAGGGCCCGAACCTGGGTAAAAACATCGTGTCCCCCGTCTCCCGTTACCATCCGCCTAGACGCATAGTTCGGGACCCTCTACCCGAGATCCGCCGGTTTTGACACCGACATTGGTTCTTTCATTGAGAGTTCCACTGTGCCGTCACCGTAAGGAAGGATGCCTCGTCTCGTTGTTAAAAACAACATTACCGCCGGGGGAGCCCTGGCTTTCGGCCAAACTCTCCGGCTAGGCAGTTTCATCATGACCGCCCGTTCGGCTGCTGCACCAACGATGACTTCTCGGGTCATCAAAAACAGCCTCCACGTCGGCTTGGAATTTGCCGAGCAGATGGATCCAATGGAGCTCTTATCCCTAAACGAGCTCTTGGATTGCATTGCCACCTTGGGAGTCGCTACAGACTATGATCGGATTGGGCTTAAACCCGATCAAAGGGAGATTAACTCTCCACCGGTCACCCATCATATTGCGGTGGTGGAGGAACATTGCGGCAATTCTTTCTCTATCTTGAGGACTAACTTTGTCCGGATTCCTGAGATCTCCGAGCCGGATACCCATTTACGGGAGGACATTACCCAAGCCCTGAACCTAGAGTCAGGCGGCGGGCTAGACTTATCGGGCAACATCCCGGAACCCGAACTTCCAAGATTGGAAACTCCTCGGCCCCTAGGTCTTAGATCAGGTAAGGGTTAGGACTCAAATCCACCCACCCACCCAAACATAAACGATCTTTCCCACATCAGGCAAGCGCCCCAGGAAACAGTACATCATTATTGGGTCAGATTCCTCCTTGTGATGAACAAGGTTAAGGACTGTCGCGAGGAAGACGCAATCTCATTTTTTCGCAATAATTGCACGGACAAGGGAATCCTTAACGCCATAAGTCGCCGTGACATATCATGCTTCGCTGACTTGGTGTCCATAGTATGAAAGTACTGTGCGATGGACAGCGCCTGGAAAACCGAAACGAAATTTCGGGATAATCCAGCTCCAAATATAAACCCAGTCCGAAGTAAAAGGGTGCACTATCATAATACACCCGAGTTAATTACAAAGAAGCAAAAACCCTCTACAGGGCGTGGAACCGTATTGGAGGGATGGCTCAACGGACCCTGCAAAATTCATAGTACAGCGGATACCATACCAACACACAGCCTTAGAGCATGTTGGGTACTCCGGCAAGTGGCCAAAAGTGGTGAGGATCTTCTCATCCCAGATGCCACAGAGCACCATCCCGGGGATAACAATACGGTATTAACAGTCTTTGAAACCTTCCATCAAATAATAGGCGCAAGCTAACACTCCGCGGCCTTGCCGAAATCTGCCACGTGGCAGCAATAAATCCATGGAGTGACACGGCTATTACCTTCAATGCCAGTGATGAACCTAAATTCCGAACGGCCCGAGCACCAGCTGCACTGGTCCTCAGTCCAATTGTGGACGGCTTTCGACTCACCAAAGTACTCATGGACGGCGGCAGTGGATTAAACCTCATCTATGAGGAAACTCTTCAAAAAATGGAAATAGGCTGGAACCGCATTGAGCAAAGTAGCACAACCTTCATAGGAATCATCCCCAGTCGGGAAGCACGCTGTGCTGGGAAAATCACACTAGATGTGGTATTCGGCACGCCGGAGAACTATAGGTCCGAATAAATTACATTCCAAGTGGCCCTGTTCAGTAGCGGATACCATGCCCTTTTAGGGCGGGAGGAGTTCATGATCTTCCAAGCCATACCCCATTACGGTTACATGAAGCTCAAAATGCCCGGGCCCAATGGAATCATCACTCTCGCTAGTGATCCGGACACAGCACTCTGCGCCGAAAAGAAAATAGCCGCATTGGCCCTCGAGGCATTATTCCAAGCCCTTTCGGCCGAGGAATTAACTATGCTACGCTCCATAGTGGACAGGGACGACGTGATACTCGACAAGAGATTCAAGTCCACCTCTTTTAAACCAGCGAATGAAATAGTCAAATTCCAAGTCCACCCAACGAACCCTGCAAAAACAGCCTCCATCGGGGCACAGTTAAACCCCACCGTGGACGCCGCACTACGAGAGTTCCTACGCGAGAATTCGGATATATTCGCCTGGCACCCCTCAGACATGCCAGGAATCCCACGCAGGCTGGCCGAGCACAGCCTTAATATTCTAAAGGTATTCAACCCGATCAAGTAGACTCTTCGGCGTTTCTCTGAATCTAAGAGACAAGCTATGGGAGAGGAACTAGCCAAGTTATTGGAGGTCGGATTCATTAGAGAAATAAAACACCCGGACTGGCTAGCAAACCTGGTGATGGTACCAAAGAAAGACAAATCATGGCGCCTATGTGTCGATTTCAAGGACCTCAACAAGGCTTGCCCAAAGGATCCCTTCCCCCTCCCACGCATCGATCAAATTATCGATGCTACCGCAGGACACGATTCATTGTGTTTCCTCGACGCATACTCCGGCTACCACCAAATCAAGATGGCGGAGTCCGACCAAGCCGCAACGGCATTTATCACACCATACGGCCCCTTCTGTTTCAACACAATGCCTTTTGGGCTCAAAAACGCCAGCGCAACATATCAGCGCATGATTCAGAGATGTCTAGAGAAACAGATCGGCAAAACAGTAGAGGCATACGTAGATGATGTGGTCGTCAAAACCAAACACGTCGACTCTCTAATAGACGACTTGAGGCTCACATTCAACAACCTCCGAACATATGACATCAAGCTCAATCCGGAAAAATGCATTTTCGGTGTACCAGCCGGAAAGCTCCTGGGTTTCATTGTCTCCAGTAGAGGAATTGAAGCAAATCCGGCCAAAATCTGAGCTCTGTCACAGTTGGCTATCCCAACGGACCTCAAACAAATCCAGAAATCAACCGGATGTGTGGCGGCTCTAAGCCGCTTTATCTCCCGCTTAGGAGAAAAGGCATTACCCCTTTATCGCCTCCTTCAGCGCACCGAACACTTCGAGTGGACAGATGCTGCCACAGCCGGATTGGAAGAAATAAAAGCCATACTGGCAACCAACCCAATCCTGGCCACGCCAAACATCGGCGAACCAATGTTGTTGTACATTGCGGCAACTCATCAGGTTGTAAGCGCAGTGCTCATCATTGAATGAGAAACGGATGGACATAAATTCCCCCTTCAAAAGCTGGTATATTATGTATCCACTGTCCTCACTCCATGCAAATCACGGCACCCACATTATCAAAAGATAGCCTATGCGGTATTCATGGCATCCCGGAAGCTGTGACACTACTTTCAAGAGTGTTCAATTACAGTAGCCTCGGAAGTGCCACTTAATGATATTATAAACAACCGCGACGCCACAGGCCAGATTGCCAAATGGGCCATTGAGCTCCTCCCGTTCGACATAACATACAAACCCCGACGAACCATTAAATCACAAGTATTGGCCGACTTTGTCGCCGAATGGACGGAAGCCGAACTCCCTAAATAGTACGGCGCATACACCAATTGGACCATGCACTTCGACGGCTTCAAAATGTTGGCTGGTCTAGGGGCTGGCGTCGTCCTGACGTCCCCAATCAGAGATACAGTTCAATACGTACTACAAATACTGTATACAGACTCCAACAATGCAGCTGAATACGAAGCCCTGTTACATGGTCTTAGGATGGCAGTTTCCATGGGCATTCAACACCTGGAGGTGCGTGGGGATTCGAACCTCACAATATCCCAAATAACTGGAGACTTCGATGCCAAGGATCCGAAGATGGCGGCCTATCGCAACGCCATCCTAAAGATGTCAGCTCGGTTCGAGGGGCTCGAATTTCACCATGTGGCTTAGGAAAACAATCAGGCGGCGGATATCCTCGCCCGCATCGGCACAAAACACGATGCGGTCCCCCCCAACATCTTTTTGGAGAGGTTTTTTATGCCATCCGTGGTATGGGAAGGGGACACCGGTAACAATAGTCCGGACCCGGTCAAAATGCCCGATACCGAACACTCTGACATAATCGGAGGCTCTGCCACCGAAATAACACCTTCAGCCCACGTAATAATGGCCATCATCGCCCCGTGGATAGAGCCATTCCTGGCCTACCTAACTAGGCAGGAACTTCCCAAGGACCAAAATGAGGCATGCTGCATAGTGCGGCGATCTAAATCCTACAAGGTCCACGAGGGAGAGCTATATAAAAAAAGCACTACCAGAGTCCTTCAAAGGTGCATCTCCGAAGAGGAACGGTGGAAGCTTTTGGCAGAAATTCACGCCAGACACGGCGGCCACCACGCTGCAGCCCGGGCCCTTGTAAGCAAGGCCTTTTGTACAGGTTTTTATTGGCCGACGGCCCGGGTAGATGCACAGGACTTGGTCCAACGCTGCGTCGGTTGCCAACTTTTTGCAAACCAAAGCCACATGCCACCCACTGCCCTCCAAACAATCCCCATTACCTGGCCCTTCACGGTCTGGGGGCTTGACATGGTTGGACCCCTTAAAAGGGGAACCCATAAGAAAAAAATACTTACTAGTCATGGTGGATAAATTCACCAAATGGATAGAAGCCAAACCTGTTAAAATGGCCGAATCCGGACCAGTGATAGGCTTCATATCCGGGGTTGTACACCGTTATGGCGTCCCCCGCAGCATCATCACTGAGAACAGCACGAACTTCATGGCCGACGAGGTAAAACTCTGGTGCAGCAACATGGGCATTAAGCTCGATTATGCCTCTGTCTATCACCCACAAACTAATGGCCAAGTTGAGCGAGCAAATGGTCTTATCATGAGCGGCATCAAACCCAGATTAGTGCGGTCCTTAAAGGAGTCTAACACGCACTGGGTAGAGGAGCTCGACTCTGTACTCTAGGGGTTGCGGACCATGCTGAATCGTACTACCGGATACACACCCTTCTTTATGGTGTATGGCGCAGAGGCGGTTCTGCACTGCGACATAATTCATGACTCACCTCGAGTGCGCATGTACGAAGAAAGAGAAGCCGAGCTCGATCGGCAGGACAGTCTGGACAACCTAGAGGAGGAGCGCGACGTGGCAAAAGCCCGTTCCGCATTCTATCAGCAACAGGCTCGCAGATACCACAGCAGAGAAGTACGGGCCAAAACTTATAAGTTGGCGAGATAGTTCTATGCCTGCCGGAGAAGAAAAGACCAAGCTCGAGCCCAAATGGGAAGGTCCCTTCATTATTGACCAAGTTCTGACAGGTGGAGCATACCGTCTGCGGGATGCATAGAATAATCGACTTGAGCCGAACTCATGGAACGCAGCGGGTATTCGGATACACTCCGGACTATCGGGTCCTCGAGGTTGAAGCGAAAAGGTCCGCCATGACAAATGATTTACAATCCGGCTAGAAGGCATTATACATGTCACTTTAATTACATAGTCATGTAGACTGACTAAATTCCTCTTCTATACCATCCAACAGGCTGTCTAGCCTACAATCCTGTTGGTAATACTTTGTGGCTAATTCTACTTGCCCATACACTAAGCTAACGGGGATCTCTTTCCCATCGGGCCCCACAGGTCCGACCTTGGCCATGTGGTTTGGGTCACCCTTGGTATACCGTGTCTTCACCATGGCCCAGGCTTCCCTGGCACCTTGATGGCAAGCCGATATCTTCCATAATCAGAAGCGCCACCGTGCTCCCTTTAGCTTCTCTGCAAGTTCTCCAAGGCTTGCTGGCAGGGAGACGGATGGCCACAAGGCTTGGGCAATAGCTTGCATCACCTGCCAAACTTGTTCGTGCAGTTGTGAGAGCTCGGGTAGAAGATCACCCACAGACCCGGGCATCTCCTCCGCGGGACGACCCGTCAGCATACCTGCAGACATAACTCTGTTAGCCGGCTTCTCCGCCGCACTCTTTTAAGGGTTCGTTCAAGCACTTACTGAAAATGCCGCGTCGAAGCCGCTTATTCTCCTTCACGGAGTCTGCGAGCTGGGCTTGAACATCTTTCAGTTCCACACTCAGCTTGGTATTAGCGTCTTGAAGATTTTTTTTCTCCCGCATGACCTTAGTCAGCACGCATTCGCCAGCCTTTAGCTGTCGTACGACATGCTGGTCCTCCGGATTCTCTCCGGAGTCATCTGCAATATCTATTGTTAGATTTGCAGCCATGCCGCACACTATATGGTACCTATCATTCTTTGAAACACATGTTACCAACTGGGGACTTTTCAGGTTCCTTCAATGCGGCAATGGCGCCTGAAGTTGGCTCTTGCATTCCTCCAGCTCCTGTGACAGTCGAGTATTCTTCTCTGTAAGAACCTGCACAATAAATGATCCTTAAATCAGTTGTGCCAACTGTTTTAAGTCTCAGGGGCTACTGATATATATACTCATCAAATTTTCTTACCCGTACATCCTTTACATACTGGTCCGTGGCTCTGGCTAGACCATTTTGGGCAGCACGGATGTACGCATCTCCCGAGTTGAATGCATCAAACGCCTCTCGGGAGAAACAAGCGTCATGGAGTACGTCTCGGCGACGCCTGTGGTTCATGGCGCTCTCCACTTTGGAATTTGTAGCAGATATCTTCTCCGCATCCTCTATAGAAGGAGCATCCGGCATGTACCTCATGTTAGCTTCCGCCTCTATGTCCGACCCTGGAGCCCGACTGGTAGAGGCGTGATCGGCGACCTCTCCGGATATTGTCTGGCGAGCATTCTTCCTTCTAGGAAACATAGGTGTTATTATGTTTTTAAAGAAGACAACCATGGAGTGAGGTGTTGCATCATACCTCTACGCCGGCGTCTCTGTCCGGACCGCCTTTCTTTTTAGCATGTCCGCCTTTGAAACCCCTTGTTGGCGAGTCGCCGCGGCCTCGGCATGGCGTCTCGAGGGCCTTCCCTATAAAACACCATTTGTATACGGTAGGTGAAGTGCATAAAAGGAAATCCTTTTCAAAGGTTGGGACTCCGGTCTCATTTACCTACGAGGCTGGGAGTAGCCCAGGGTAGTCAGCTATAATGGCCACCATGGCGTCATCACAGCTTAGCTGATAGAAAATCCTATCAATCAGCTCCATGAATATGTCCGGATCCTCTTTCAAGCCGGGGTCGAGTACCCGCTCAGGGTCCTCCAGTTGTGGAGGTGGGCTATTGATCTCCCCTACCGCCTTACGCAGTTCCTACGATGAAACGGCAAGGTAAATATTTATCATGAAAACAAGGGTAGGATGAAAGTAAAAAGAGCGGAAGCTCACCCAGCTTTGAGGGTTGTTCATGGAGAATCCATCCCGTGGCTTGATGCGGAGGAACTCCTCTTCTTCCCCCTTATACAGATCGGATAGAATTTTTGCTAGAGCAGCAACTGAGTCCGGTCCCTTGCGCCCGCAGCGAGTGGCATCATCTTCCTCGTTGAAGTGCCACATGGGGTGGCTTCAATATTGAAGTGGCTGCACCCCCCGCATAACGCACATTGCCATAACCTCGATTATGGTCAGTCCTGATTTGGCTAGCAACTTTATCCGGCCCATCAGATAAAATACGTCTCTATCATCTTCCTCTTGTGGGCTCCATGGGCGCCAGCTTAGGCGTTTCTTCAAAGGGGCGTTGTCGAACTCAGGAAGACCAATCCGGATAGGATCCGGGAGAGGAACATCCTCCATATAAAACCACTCCGAAGGCCAGTCCTCGGATGTCTTTTTCGGGGTACTGGATAGGTATCCGGTCCCGGCGATGCGCCATACTTCGGCTCCGCCCACTTGATATATTGATCCCCTCTGTGTACAGGGCACAAGATAGAACAACTTCTTCCACAGCGTGAAATGAGCTTCGCAACCCAGAAATAGCTCGCAAAGGGCTACGTAACCAGCGATGTGCAGTATGGAGGCAGGGGTGAGGTCGTGCAACTGGAGGCCGTAGAACTCCAAGAGCCCTCGGAGAAATGGATGGATTGCAAATCCGAGTCCCCTTAACAAATAAGGGACAAGGCATACCCGCTCTCCCTTAGAGGGGTTGGGAAAGCTCTCCGCTTGCTCCCCGCCATTATAGGTGGCGAGCCCGGCTCAAATCGGGACCATATACGCTGGAGGGAGGAATCCCTGGGTCTGTAGCTTCACTAATTGGTTGTGCGGGACGGAACACTTCTCCCAGTCTCCGTGCTTGGGGCTGCAGGAGCGAGAGGAGGAGCTACGCTGGCCAGCCATGTTGGGATGGATTTTCTCAGGCGCGCTTCGATGAATGCTCATTGAGGGAGGATGGTGTGGTTTGGATCTGAGGATCCTCGTCTCTTTAATAGACAGTTCATTCACATAGATGGGGTGGTAAACGTAAAAACACCCTAGCTCCTCACATTCGCTTGACACGTGGAAGATGGCCATTATTGGACGCAGAAGCCAAGAAGCGCAACATTTACGAGAAGCTGGGCACTATTTAGCAGGTACTCAGAGTTTGAAGAAGAACCCGCCTTGCAATGCCGAAGAAAATCTGCGTGTCGGACTCATCGTCATCGAAGCCTAGTTCGGGGGCTACTGAGGGAGTCCTGGATTAGGGGGTATCCGGACAGCCGGACTATATCCTTTGGCCGGACTGTTGGACTATGAAGATACAAGATTGAAGACTTCGTCCCATGTCCGGATGGGACTCTCCTTGACGTGGAAGGCAAGCTTGGCAGTACGGATATGTAGATCTCCTTCCTTGTAACCGACTCTGTGTAACGCTAGCCCCCTCCGGTGCCTATATAAATTGGAGGGTTTAGTCCGTAGGACCAACAACACACAATCATACCATAGGCTAGCTTCTAGGGTTTAGCCTCTTCGATCTCGCGGTAGATCAACTCTTTTAATACTCATACCATCAAGATCAATCAAGCAGGAGTAGGGTTTTACCTCCATCGAGAGGGCCCGAACCTGGGTAAAAACATCGTGTTCCCCGTCTCCCGTTACTATCCGCCTAGATGCACAGTTCGGGACCCCCTACCCGAGATCCGCCGGTTTTGACACCGACAAGGATGTTGATGTTGCTGCCACCATCTATCAGAATTCAGGAGAAACGAGCAGCTCGCCTCTCTATTGTAAGGATGGCATCCAACACCAGAGCATAAGAACCCGGAGAGGGCATCACCTCCGGGTGGTCAGCACGCTCCAACTGATGGGCTTCTCGGGCCAATGCATGAATTCTAGAGCACTTGAAGCAACGGCGTTCACCTCTTGGTGTTGTTGACGCCGAGTACGCTGATCGTCGGCCACAATGGCGAAGACAACGTAGGCCCCATGTTCTTCGGGGTAATCATCTTGAATGGCGTCGACTGTCGGTTGAGCCGCCGGCTGCTAGGGAGGAGGCGGTGGCGGGCCAGCAGGCGGAGGGGGCAGCAATCCCTCGCCCTTGGAGATTTGGGTGAGCCAGTGGCACTTCCGGGTGGTGTGATAAGATGGCTTCGCGCCGCTATGGAACTTGCATGGAGCATCAAGGGTCTTCTCATAGGAGAAGGCAGGCAGCCAAGCAGGCTTGCCACCCTTCTGGCGCTTGGGGCCGGGTTGTCCCTCAGGTTGCTGATCATCAACTCTTACCACTTGCTGGTTAGTGGAAGCCGGCAGTGGGGCCTTGCGCTTGTTGTCGTTCGGCTGCTGTCGCTGACTGTTTTCCACAGCCGGCGTTCTTAGGGGCCGGAGGGAGCACCTTTCCAGAAGCGTCCACTTGGAGCTCCGACTTCATGGAGTCAGCAGTGGCGTACTTGTCTGCTATGATTAGCAGTTCGGCAAGTGTAGCAGGCTCGTCGCAGAGGAGTCGGTGCTTGAGCAAGGTGCGCTCTCAGCACCCGGCGGTGAAGTATTCGATCGCATGGACCTTGTGCACCCCTTCGCAGGAGTTGTGCAGTTCAGCCCACCACGTCAGGTAGTTGCGAGTGGACTCATCTGGGACTTGAATGCACAACGGGAGCTGGCAGGGCTCGGGAAGCCGTTTGTAGGTGCTGGTGAAGTTGCGGATGAATACTTCGGTGAAATCCACCCAGCTATTGATGCTATAGGGCTTGAGGCTGTTAAGCCATGTCCGGGCCGTTCCCTAGAGCATGAGCGGGACCTATTTCACGACAACACGCTTGTTGCCGTTCGCTATGCTTACGGCTATGGAGTAGTCCACCAGCCAATCCTCCGGCTTCATGGAGCCGTTGTACTTGGGTGTGTCTCTTGGGAGCGAGAACCCTTTGGGGAAGGGCTCGTCGCAAATGCGGGGGCCGAAGCAAGGCGGGCCCATCGTGTCTCCTTCTTCCAGTGCCAGGGATCGCACCAGGCGGTCAATCCGGTGGCGGGAGTCGTTCTCTCCGACTCCCTCTCGGTGGCCTGGCCAGTTGCCGAGGGTCGGGTGGTCAACAGGCGGCGGGGAAACGTGCCTCTCCCTTCGAGGAGGCGGAGGTGGTGGATAGTCGCCCCATAGTTCTACTGCTCATGGGCGGCCGTCTTGGTCATGATCGATGGTGATGCATGTCCGGCTGCGGCTGGCAGCCGACTCCTTGTCTCGTCTGTCGCAAACGCCACCTGTCGGCATCTAGGAAGTTGTGACATGCTCTTGACGAAGGGGAGGATTCTCCACCCGTTGGCCAGGCTCTTCCACACGGCAGCCGGCTTCTTGCAGGGCGGCCTCCGCGTTGATAAGCTGCTGAACGTGCACAGTCATGTAGCGACGCTCGTCACCCTCCAGGTGGTCCAGCTCGTCTGTTGCCGCCTGGGCAGCGCATATGTTCTCCATGGGCATGGCGTAGACAGGGCGGTCTACTCCAAACATGCTGGCGACAGCGCCGCCTCGCTGTCTGGACATGCCCACACGGCTAGGCCCGCCAGCAGTCGGTATGCCGCCAATGGCACGGTCGACCTCGCGCTGGAAAGCCTCGGAGAGGCGTCTCATGGTAGCCAGCTTCTTGGCATTTTCAAAGAGCGAGACGCGGCAGACTTCCAGCGTCTCGGCATCAGCGTCTACCGCAATGGGCGTGGACAGGTTCCCCATTGCCGCCTGCAATGGGTCATGGCCAGCTCCTCCGGAGGCCCCATCGTGGCTGATGACAAGCACCTCCGTGACGGTGCTGCCGCCGCTCTCCGCGCGAGGGAGCGGGTCATCGATGACCACCAGGTTGGCGGGGAAGGAGTCGAAGGAGGCCGCGTCAGTGTCGACAAGCATCGGGTCGGTGGAGCCAACCGACTCTAGGTCAGTAGTGGGCTCATTGGCGATGTGGAGCTTGCCAAGGAGGTCGATGCTGCTGCTCTCGGAGCTGAGTGCGCCTGCGACGGGCATGGGCTCATTGGAGAGGCGGATCTCACCAACAAGATCGGTGAGGCAGGTGATACGTCCATTTTGCATCATGCTTTTATATCGATATTTATTGCATTATGGGCTGTTATTACACATTATGTCACAATACTTATGCCTATTCTCTCTTATTTTACAAGTTTTACATGAAGAGGGAGAATGCTGGCAACTCGGATTCTGGGCTGGAAAAGGAGCAAATATTAGACCTATTCTGCACAACTCCAAAAGTCCTGAAACATCACAGAAGTTATTTCCAGAATATATAAAAAATATTGGGCGAAAGAAGTTCTAGAGGGGGCCCACACCCTAGCCACAAGGGTGGGGGGGCGCCCTACCCCCTGGGCGTGCTCCATGCCTCGTGGGCCCCCTAGTGGCCCTTCGATGCCCATCTTCTGCTATATGAGGTCTTTCGTCCGAGAAAAAATCATAAGAAAGCTTTCGGGAAGAAACTCCACCGCCACGAGGCGGAACCAATCTAGGGATCCGGTAGAGCTGTTCTGCCGGGGAAACTTCCCTCCGGGAGGGGGAAATCATCACCATCGTCATCACCAACGATCATCTCATCGGGAGGGGGTCAATCTCCATCAACATCCAATCTTTGTATCCAAACCTCAGGTTGGTACATGTGGGTTGCTAGTAGTGTTGGTTACTCCTTGTAGTTGATGCTAGTTGGTTTACTTGGTGGAAGATCATATGTTCAGATCCATTATGCATATTAATGCCCCTCTGATTATGAACATGAATATGATTTTTGAGTAGTTACGTTTGTTCTTGAGGACATGGGAGAAGTCTTGCTATAAGTAGTCATGTGAACGTTGACTACATGACACTTCACCATTGTTTGGGCCTACAGGGAGGCATTGGGAAGTAATAAGTAGATGATGGGTTGCTAGAGTGATAGAAGCTTAAACCCTAGTTTATGCGTTGCTTCGTAAGGGGTTGCTTTGGATCCATATGTTTCATGCTATGGTTAGGTTTACCTTAATACTTCTGTTCTAGTTGTGGATGCTTGCAATAGGGGTTAATCATAAGTGGGATGGTTATCCAAGGAAAGACAGTACCCACGCACCGGTCCACCCACATATCAGATTATCAAAGTACCGAATGCTAATCATATGAACGTGATGAAAACTAGCTTGACGATAATTCCCATGTGTCCTCGGGAGCGCTTTCCTTCATATAAGAGTTTGTCCAGGCTTGTCCTTTGCTAAAAAAAGGATTGGGACATCTTGCTGCACCTTATTTACTTTTATTACTTGTTGCTCGTTACAATTTATATTATCACAAAACTATCCGTTACCAATAATCTCAGTGCTTGCAGAGAATACCTTGCTGAAAACCGCTAACATTTCCTTCCGCTCCTCGTTGGGTTCAGCACTCTTACTTATCAAAAAGGCAATGATAGATCCCCTACACTTGTGGGTCATCAATACTCTTTTCTGGCACCGTTTCCGGGGAGTGAAGCACCTTTGGTAGGTGGAATTTGGAAAGGAAAATTTTATATAGTGTGCTGAAATTTACTGTCACTTGTTACTATGGAACATAATCCTTTGAGGGGTTTGTTCGGGGTATCTTCACCCCGACCAGTAGAGCATAGAGTTTCTCCTCAACCTACTGAACCTACTGAAAATGTTTACTTTCAAATTCCTTCGGGTATAATAGAGAAACTACTAGCTAATCCTTTTGCACGAGATGGAACATTGCATCCCGATTTACACTTAATCTATGTGGATGAAGTTTGTGGATTATTTAAGCTTGCAGGTATGCCTGAGGATGTTATCAAGAAGAAGGTCTTCCCTTTATCTTTGAAGGGAGATGCATTGACATGGTATAGGCTATGTGATGATATGGGATCATGGGACTACAAGCAATTGAAATTGGAATTTCACCAAAAGTTTTATCCTATGCATCTTGTTCATCGTGATCGTAATTATATATATATATATATATATTGGCCTCGCGAAGGAGAAAGCATCGCTCAAGCTTGGTGGAGGCTTAAGTCAATGTTATATTCATGCCCCAATCATGATCTCTCAAGAGAAATGATTATTCAAAAAAATTATGCTCGGCTTTCTCTCAGTAATCGCTCCATGCTCGATACTTCTTGTACTGGATCTTTTATGCTGAAGACTATTGAATTCAAATGGGATTTATTGGAAAGAATTAAACGCAACTCTAAAGATTGGGACCTCGACGAAGGAATGGAGTCAGGTATAACACCTAAGTTTGATTGTGTTAAATCTTTTATGGATACCGATGTTTTCTGCGAATTTAGCACTAAATATGGACTTGACTCTGAGATAGTAGCTTATTTCTGTGAATCATTTGCTACTCATGTTGATCTTCCTAAGGAGAAGTGGTTTAAATATAATCCTCCTATTGAAGTAAAAGTAGTTTCACCTATTAAAGTTAAAGAAAATACTATCACTTATAATGATCCTGTTGTTCCTACTGGTTTTGTTGAGAAACCACCTTTCCCTGTTAGAATAAAGGATCATACTAATGTTCCAACTGTAGTCAACAGAAGTAATATTAGGACACACAAACCCCCTGAGCAATTTAAAGTTGAACCTAATATTGCTATGGTTAAAGATCTCTTGGCCGATAATATTGATGGGCATGTTACTTACTTCTGTGATGAGACTGCTAGAATTGCTAGACCTGATACTAAAAATAAACATAGACGTATTGTAGGAATGCCTATTATTTCTGCTAAAATAGGAGATGTCGGCGTTCTGGGAACGGGGGTCCCCAGACTTGCCTGCCTGCGGCCCGCGGCATGGCCAAGCAGCAGGCCATACGGCCCATCTTCACCAACAAAGCATCCAAGACCCTCACGAGGGGCCATGCCTCGCGAGGCGGATGACACAAGACCTCCTCTGGACTGGACTAGCTAGACAGGCTCACGAGGAGTGGAGATATCAAGGCGGGGCGAACCTCACGAGACTCTCGTGACGTGGGCCATGATGATCGACACCAGGCGGGCGCCAGGCGGGCGCGAGCGCGCACAACATCCTTATTTCCTCTTTGGTGCAAGGGAGGCAAGCGCAAGCGAGGAGTACCGAGGCCCTAGGCAAAGGTTGCCATTTCGGTGCAACAAGACCAAGACCAGGCGGACGGCAAGGCGGAGGTCATCGTGGAGCCCAAGACGGCGTCACCGCCAGAGCCTTTCACAGGCAAAGACCGCTTTTGTCAGGATAGCTTGTACTAGCTGTCCCCCTTCAAATTAGCCCGCCATTGTTGGCTCCCTTACCGCTCAATATTTGGGAAGAGGACCAGGGCCTCTATAAATAGGACTAGCCACCATAGTGGGATGGCATCTGATCTGAGCTTGAGGAAATCGAATCCTCACACCAGAAGTTCATACGCACAAGAACACCTCAACCTTAGGAGGCTGTTCTTCCCCGTGTATTGTTCATCATCAGCCCAAGAGGCAATCCACCACCACCACACTGGAGTAGGGTATTACACCACAACGGTGGCCCGAACCAGTATAAACCCCGTGTCTTTCTATGTTGCGAGTTTGTCGAGTTCGTCCGCGAGATCTAGCGAGCTAGAGCGTAGATCGGTAGGAGGGAAAGACTTCGCGCGCACCCCAGTGTTTGAACCTTAAGGGTTTGCCGGAGCCCCACATCTGACATTTGGCGCGCCAGGTAGGGGTGCGTCGTAGCTTCCTTTCTGTCAGTCCGTTGCTCCGTCGCTCCGTTGTCTCCACGTCGGACACTCGTCGTGCTCGAGCTGAGCGTCAGGCTACCCTCGCCGCCCGCGTCGCTCAGACGGCTCCCGTCAGCGGGCCACCTCGTCGTTCTCCATCCCCCGCCGCCAACGCTGCCACCGGCCCGGTGGGGAACGAGCAGCAGGCATCCTTGCAGCATCCTTCGGTGTGGCAGGACAGCCGCACCGCTACTCCATCACTGACCCCTGCCGGTTCTTCGTCTCATGCGCGCTATGCTCCCATGGAGGCATGGGTTGTGATCCTCCCGGCGAACGAACTCCTGCGCTACCGCCCCATCGACGACCTCTATGAGGAGTGGCTCGACCGCGTCGCTGAGCTTGTCCGTGCCGCAGGGGTCTCTCCGACGCCGTCCGACTCTCTGCCTCCCCCTCAACCAGCCGCGGGCGACGGGGCTCATGGCATGCCTCCACCACCTCGACCCCAAGACGGTGCCTTAGCACCAAGGCGCGCGCCTCCGTGGCGTGATCCACCGCGCCCGGTGCCCGCGCGTGAAGAAAGAAGCTGCCAAGAAATCCCGCGGCCGCGAGAAGCTGCACCGGTGCTCCCCGCGCCACCTCGCCAAGACCGTGTGTCGCCTACCATGGCGCAGCACGGACCTCGTCAAAACCAAGCTCCACCTTAGAAGCGGGCCTCGGCGACCACGGCTGGCTGCCGCGCCTTCACCCCTGAACTGCGTAGCGTCGCCTGGCCAGGCAGGTTCAAGCCAGATCTACCTCCTCGATACGACGGCACCGCCGACCCCGCGGAGTTCCTGCAGCTCTATGAGTTGAGCATCGAAGAGGCCAACGGCGACAAAAAAGTCATGGCGAACTGGTTTCCCATGGCTCTCTAGGATGGGGCCCGCTCCTGGCTCCTGAACCTGCAGCACGGCTCGATCTCCTCCTGGGACGAGATGCGCGACCGCTTCGTCACCAACTTCCAAGGCACTAGCGACCACCCACCGGCCGCGGGCGATCTACGCCGCATCAAGCAACAACCAGGAGATACCCTCCAGAAGTACATCCAACGCTTCAACAACACCCGCCTCAAGATCCCCAAGGTCACGGATGAAGCCATCATCTCCGCGTTCTTAGATGGCGTCCGCGACGTCAAGATGAAGGAAGAGCTGGCTATCCACGAGGAGCTTTGCACATCTCAGGAGCTATTCGATCTGGCGACCAAGTGCGCAAGAGCTGAGGAGGGGCGCCTCTCTCTCCTTGAGCTGCCAGCTGCAGGAGTGGAGGAGAAGAAGGCCAAGGCTAAGGAAGTGAAGCGCAAAGAGGCAGTAGTGCTCACAGCGGAGCCCGAAACAAAGCAAGGCAGAGATCAGCCCGAGTCATCCAAGAACGGCCGTCCGTTCTGCGCCTTCCACAACCTGAACACCCACAACACCAGCGACTATCAAGAGCTCAGAGCCATACGGGAAGGACGCTTCGGTCAACGCCTCGAGCGCAACGACCGGGGCTACGGCTGCGGAGGAGGACACGGAGGCGGACGCTGGGACAACCATGGCCCGCGCCAGGAGTGGTGCGACCGGCCTCGTGAGGACCGCTGGCAGGACCAACCTCGCAAGGGCGCCTGGAGGGACCCGCCTCGTGAGGATCGCCCCCAGGGCAACGCCGGTTTTCCCCGTCGCCACCATCGAGAAGGAACGGCGACCACCACCAGGACGAGGGGGCTGGGGACTTCCAGCAGCCGCATGCAAACGCTTGCATCTTGGGTGGTACTCAGGCCCCAGCTTATCAGCACATCTTCAAATAGTTCGCTCATGAGGTGAACGCGGCACTCCCCAAGCTCAAGGCCACGCGCCCGCTCAGGTGGTCCCAATGCGCAATCACCTTCAACTCGGCAGACCATCTCAAGTGCGCAGCCACCACTGGCGCACTCCCTATGCTGTGCTCCCCAGTCATCAGCAATGTGCAAGTCACCAAGACTCTCATCGACGGCGGCGCAGGGCTCAACGTCCTATCCGTCGACACGTTCGACAACCTCCAAGTGCCCTATGAGCAGCTCCAGCCAACCAAGCCTTTCTCAGGAGTGACCGACGGTTCCACCACACCGATAGGGCAAGTCCGCCTGCCTGTCACCTTCGGGGAGCGCAAGAACTACCGCATTGAGCTCATCGACTTCGACGTCGCGCACATCCGTCTGCCGTACAATGCCATCCTCGGGTATCCAGCCCTAGCCAAGTTCATGGTAGTCACTCACCATGGCTACAACGTTCTCAAGATGCCAGGAAGCAGGGGAATCATCACGGTCCCATGTGAAGAAAGGCATGTGGTGTGCTCCCTTGAGCGCGCCTTCCAAGCCGCAGCAATCGACAACCCTGATAGCAGACGTGAAGACCCTCTGGAGACCATTCCCAAGAAGAAGCAGCCGCGCCGCGTAGGACCCCAAGAAGATGGCGTCATGTCAGGAGCCTCGTCAGGATCAGCGCCCGCTCCAGGGGCGCCTCCCTCCACCGCATAGGAAAGCGCGCCCAGCGCCCTCCTTAGGCAGGGCTTGGGGGCTCTCTTCTGGAGAGCCTCATACCTTGCCAACCTCACGAGGGAGGCGCTTGGGCACCACTTAGAGGCATGCTTCGCGACACGCGACCCTCAGGAGAGCACAGGGCAAGGAGTGCCCACCACCCAGGAGTTCAGCACCAAGACCACCCAAGAGCTACAAGACGCAAGAGCCATGCGCGGCGACAGCCGCTCACGGAGTGCGGCTCACCACCCAGGCGAGGGTGCTGAGCTATGCGTCTGCGTCGATGTCCCAGGGCTCAACAGGGCCGCATCTCAGGAACACATCCAACAATCACGTGCGGGCCGCTGTGAGGGTCCACCACATAGCTACGTTCGCATGCCCTTGGGCTTGCCGAGCGTGGCGTCGGCCTATCAGCGCAACGTGTGGCAAGTCCTGGCGGCTCAGGAGGCCAGGTTCCGCGCCATTCTGGAGGAGATGGGGACGGTCTTCAGGGAACCTCCTGAGCCCCCAGAGCCTCCCGAGGCTTAGGGTCCCGGTGGCTCATAAGGAGCCATTCCTTCAACGCGTGGCTTCAGCTGCACCAACTCTACTTCGTCTACAAAACCAGGTGACATCTTCCAAGTTCATTTAAGCTGGGAGCGCCCCTCGGGCTGCATTATTCCCAGGCCACACGAGTCTGTCCCTGTGGCATGTATTCCTTTTTCTTAAGTCTTTATCTTACCTTCTGGGGGTGCCCCTCCGGCTGCATCATCCCTAAGCCGCTCGGGCCAGACCCAGTGGCATGTATCTTCCTGGATTTATCCAAGTCGATCTGCTATTCATGCTTAACCTGCCAACTGCTATCACCTGGTCGATCATCGCCTCCCTCGGGGCCTCGACACAGGCACGACGCTGGTGCATGGGTCTGTCCCTGCCACGACCGACAAATCTGAGTGGTCGAGATCTGGCACGCGGCACGCGCCATGCACGTCACCTCACCAGGCCCTCAGTGCCTTCACTTCATCCGGGCCAACCAGCGGCAGGCAGGCGGTAATAACGACAAACCATGTTTCTTCTTGTGCCTAACCACAGGGACCCCGCGGGAAGGATAGCAGGCGGCACCGCGAGTCTCCTTTTCTCTCGTGTGATTCGCTTGCGCATTAAAAGGGGGGCTCCTGAGCATCGCGACTCAGGAGCTCTTACTGGCTCTCCAGCCCTCACCCCCTGGCCTTGACCACGACATCGCGACCTGGCATACCAGTGGCGGCTGAGCTCGCTCGAGGGCCGGGACCTGAGGACGTAGAGCACAAAGAAGAGCTCGGAGGAAGGAAAACTCGTACGGACCGGCCTAGCTATGTCGCATAAGTTGGCGCGTAGCCCTAGCGCAACATCAGGAATCACCGCGAATTCAGCAAGATAAGTCTCGCCCTCGGATCGGCTAAATATTTGGGCGTAGTAGTCGCTCACACCATGCCGCAACCCCGTTGCGGCCAAGTCATCTTCCTTTCTTTCCTTACCATGGCTGCTTGGGCGCTAAGGGGGACCTCCTGAGCATCGCGCCTCAGGGGCTCTTACAGGACCTCAGGTCGCGCACCTCCTGGCCTTGACCACGGCATCGCGACCTGGCATACCAGTGATGGCTGTAGCCGCCTAGGAACTGGGACCCATCAGCGTAGAGCAACAAGCTATCGCGAGGAAAGAAAAGGGGGACCGAGACTTAACGGGACACGCGTTCATCAAATCTTCATACCAAGGAAGATAAGTACAAAGGCATTGCAGATCCTTACATGGCCCCATGGGGTGATTCATGATTCTTCGCAGGAGTCAAAAGCTGATGCTAAGGGGAATCCTATCTACATCCTTCCGTGTCGGACGCCATCGTCAATAGTGGGCCACAGGAGGCCGGCGCCAACCCCATCCAGATGAGCGGCGGCGGCTGGACGCCGCAACCCTGCTCCGAGCGTGGCGAGAGCTCGGGGGCACGTAGCTATCGTCACTCGTCCCTGGAGTCTCGTAGAGCTGCTGGACTCCCAAGGGCTGCTGCTGCTGGAGTGGTCATGAGCGGAGCGCGCATCAGCCTCGCGCTCCTCTCTGGAGCAGCACTCCAGGCGGCGGCCCTCGGCGTCAAAAACCTTGAATAAGAGCGTGGAGGCGCCGTCGTACTCGAAGTGGATCGCAAAGGCACCCCTCGCACGACAGACCCATGCGACCTCGCCCCAGCCGCGAGTCATGAAGATCTTGCCGGTGGGACCGCTTTGATCTCTGCTCTGGTCGCCGGAGCACTGCAGTCAGCGTGCCGCAGCTAGAGCTCGAGCGGCCCCCTCGGCGGCATCATGTCAGAGAAGAACCGCGGGAAACGGATTCAGGAGCTCAGAGGCATCGACGCCCACAGCACCAACTCATGCGAGGAGTCCGCAGCGTGGACGGCACGCGTCGCTGTGGCGCGGCGACCCCGGATGTGGCGCTGCTCGCCACTTCATCCTCCCAAGCCCTCAGCTTGGGCATACAGGGGTAGCAGATACCCCGGAGGAGGCCGCTCGCACCAAGGCATCGTCACCACTTGCATGGCTGCTTCTTCACGGTGATGGATCGACCTCTTCTTCGGCGGGAGTGGCTCCGGGACATCCCGGGGGGCTTTCCCCTTCTCTTCGGTGGAGAACCTTCTGATGGGCGCCATTGTTGACAGCGCCACAGGCAATGGAGGAGAGAAGCAAGCAAGCGAGGAAGAGATGGGCAACGGGGGCTCCGCCCCCCTCCCCATTTATAGCAAGAGAACGCCAACCGGCACCTTCCATGATCGTAGGTAATGATGGTTTCCCTTGCATGTCGCAGGGACTTGTCAAGTCGTACAGTTGCCGAGGCAACGTGGGGAAGCAGAGACGCCCACGCCCAACCAACCGCCACGCGTCGACCGAGGCCGCAGGCTTTTGGGGCCCGCGGTGCTCCGAACTTGGCCCTTGGCTTCGCCGCAAAGCCATGCCCGAGCGCACCTTGGGCCCGGGGGCTACTGATGGCGTTCTGGGAACGGGGGTCCCCAGACTTGCCTGCCTGCGGCCCGCGGCTTGGCCAAGCAGCAGGCCGTACGACCCATCTTCACAAACAAAGCATCCAAGACCCTCGCGAGGGGCCAAGCCTCGCGAGGCGGATGATGCAAGACCTCCTCTGGAGTAGCCTAGCTAGGCAGGGTCACGAGGAGCGGAGATATCAAGGCGGGGCGAACCTCACGAGACTCTCGTGACGTGAGCCATGACGGTCGACACCAGGCAGGCGCCAGCGTGCGCAACATCCTTATTTCCTCTTTGGTGCAAGGGACGCAAGCATAGGCGAGGAGTACCGAGGCCCCAGGCAAAGGTTGCCATTTCGGTGCAATAAGACCAAGACCAGGCAGACGGCAAGGTGGAGGTCATCGTGGATCCCAAGACGGCGTCACCACCAGAGCCTTTCACAGGCGAAGACCGCTTTTGTCAGGATAGCTTGTACTAGTTGTCCCCCTTCAAATTAGCCCGCCATTGTTGGCTCCCTTCTCGCTCAATATTTGGGAAGAGGACTAGGGCCTCTATAAATAGGACTAGCCACCATAGTGGGATGGCATCTGATCTGAGCTTGAGGAAGTTGAATCCTCGCACCAGAAGTTCATCTGTTAAAATAGGAGATCATTGTTATCATGGCTTATGTGATATGGGTGCTAGTGCAAGTGCAATACCTCATTCCTTATACAAAGAAATTATGCATGATATTGCACCTGCTGAGATAGAAGATATCGATGTTACCATTAAGCTTGCCAATAGAGAAACTATTTCACCAATTGGGATTGTTAGAGATGTTGAAGTCTTGTGTGGGAAGTTTAAATACGCTGCTGATTTTCTTGTTCTTGGTTCCCCACAAGATAGCTTTTGTCCCATTATATTTGGTAGACCCTTCTTGAATATTGTTAATGCTAAGATAGATTGCAATAAGGATATTGTTTCTGTTGGTTTAGGGATATGTCTCATGAGTTTAATTTTGCTAGGTTTCATAGACAACCCCGTGATGAGGAATTGCCTAGTAAAGATGAAATTATTGGTCTTGCTTCTATTGTCGTGCCTCCTACTGATCCTTTAGAATAATATTTACTAGACCATGAAAATGATATGTTTATGAATGAAAGAAGGATAATAGATGAAGTATTCTTTAAAGAGGGACCTATTCTGAAACACAACTTGCGTGTTGAAATCCTAGGGGATCCTCCTCCACCCAAGGGTGATCCCGTGTTTGAGCTTAAACCATTACCCGATACTCTTAAATATGCTTATCTTGATGAAAAGAAGATATATCCTGTTATTATTAGTGCTAACCTTTCAGAGAAGGAGGAAGAGAAATTATTGAAAACTCTGAAGAAGCACTGTGCTGCTATTGGATATACTCTTGATGATCTTAAGGGCATTAGTCCCACTCTATGTCAACACAAAATAAATTTGGAGAAAGACGCCAAACCAGTTATTGATCACCAACGACGGTAGAATCCTAAGATGAAAGAAGTGGTAAGAAAGGAAATATTAAAGCTCCTTGAGGCAGGTATAATTTATCCCGTTGCTGATAGTCAGTGAGTAAGTCATGTCCATTGTGTCCCTAAGAAGGGAGGTATTACTGTCGTTCCTAATGATAAAGATGAATTGATTCCGCAAAGAATTATTACAGGTTATAGGATGGTAATTGATTTCCACAAATTAAATAAAGCTACTAAAAAAGATCATTACCCTTTGCCTTTTATTGATCAAATGATAGAAAGATTTTCCAAACATACGCATTTTTCCTTTCTAGATGCTTACTCTGGCTTCTCTCAAATACCTGTGTCAGCTGATGATCAAGCAAAGAACACTTTTACTTGCCCTTTCGGTACTTTTTCTTATAGACGTATGCCTTTTGGTTTATGTAATGCACCTGCTACCTTTCAAAGATGCATGATGGCTATATTCTCTGACTTTTGTGAAAAGATTTGTGAAGTTTTCATGGACGATTTCTCCGTTTATGGATCCTCTTTTGATGATTGCTTGAGCAACCTTGATCGAGTTTTGCAGAGATGTGAAGAAACTAATCTTGTCTTGAACTGGGAGAAGTGCCACTTTATGGTTAATGAAGGTATTGTCTTGGGGCATAAATTTTTTGAAAGAGGTATTGAAGTTGATAAAGCTAAAGTTGATGCTATTGAAAAGATGTCGTGTCCCAAGGACATCAAAGGTATAAGAAGTTTCCTTGGTCATGCCGATTTTTATAAGAGGTTCATTAAGGACTTCTCAAAAATTTCTCAGCCTCTCACTAACCTATTGCAAAAAGATATTACTTTTGTCTTTGATGATGATTGTGTAGAAGTATTCAAAATACTTAAGAAAGCCTTGATTTCTGCACCTATTGTTCAGCCACCTGATTGGAATTTACCCTTTGAAATTATGTGTGATGCTAGTGATTATGCTATAGGGGATGTTCTAGGACAAAGAGTTGATAAAAAATTAAATGGTATTCAATATGCTAGTAAAACTCTAGACAATGCCCAGAGAAATTATGCTACTACTGAAAAAGAATTCTTAGCACTTGTATTTGCATGTGATAAGTTCAGACCTTATATTGTTGATTCTAAAGTAACTATTCACACTAATCATGCTGCTATTAAATATCTTATGGAAAAGAAAGATGCTAAACCTAGACTCATTAGATGGGTTCTCCTACTACAAGAATTTGATTTGCATATTATTGATGGAAAGGGAGCTGAGAACCCCGTTGTAGACAACTTGTCTAGGTTAGAGAATGTTCTTGATGACCCACTGCCAATTGATGATAGCTTTCCTAATGAACAATTAGCTGTCATAAATGCTTCTCATACTGCTCCATGGTATGCTGATTATGCTAATTACATTGTTGCTAAATTCATACCACCTAGTTTCACATACTAGAAAAAGAAAAAGGTTTTCTATGATTTGAGACATTACTTATTGGATGACCCACATCTTTATAAAGGAGTAGACGGTATTATTAGACGTTGTGTACCTGAGCATGAACAGGAACAGATCCTATGCAAGTGTCACTCCGAGGCTTATGGAGGACACCACGCTGGAGATAGAACTGCACACAAGGTATTGCAATCCAGTTTTTATTGGCCTACTCTCTTCAAGGATGCCCAAAAGTTTGTCTTATCTTGTGATGAATGTCAAAGAACTGGTAATATTAGTAGACGTCAAGAAATGCCTATGAATTATTCACTTGTTATTGAACCATTTGATGTTTGGGGATTTGATTATATGGGTCCTTTTCCTTCCTCCAATGGGTATACACATATTTTAGTTGTTGTTCATTACGTTACTAAGTGGGTAGAAGCTATTCCAACTAGTAGTGCTGATCATAACACCTCTATTAAGATGCTTAAAGAAGTTATTTTTCTGAGGTTTGGAGTCCCTATATATTTAATGACTGATGGTGGTTCACACTTTATTCATGGTGCCTTTCATAAAATGCTTGCTAAGTATGATGTTAATCATAGAATTGCACCTCTTATCACCCGCAGTCTAGTGGTCAAGTAGAATTGAGTAACAGAGAGCTCAAATTAATTTTGCAAAAGACTGTTAATAGATCTAGAAAGAATTGGTCAAAGAAACTTGATGATGCATTATGGGCTTATAGAACTGCATATAAAAAATCATATGGTTATGTCTCCGTACAAAATGGTTTATGGAAAATCATGTCACTTACCTCTCGAATTAGAACATAAGGCATATTGGGCTATTAAAGAGCTCAACTATGACTTCAAACTTGCCGATGAGAAGAGGCTTTTTGACATTAGCTCACTTGATGAATGGAGAACCTAGGCCTACAGGAATGCCAAGCTGTTTAAAGAAAAAGTTAAAAGATGGCATGATAAAAGGATACAAAAGCGTGAGTTCAATGTAGGTGATTATGTATTGTTATAAAACTCTCATTTAAGATTTTTTGCAGGAAAACTTCTCTCTAAATGGGAAGGTCCTTACGTTATCGAGGAGGTCTATCGTTCCAGTGCCATAAAAATCGACAACTTCGAAGGCACAAAACCGAAGGTGGTGAACGGTCAAAGAATCAAACATTATATCTCAGGTAATCCTATAAATGTTGAAACTAATATTATTGAAACCGTAACCCCGGAGTAATACATAAGGGACACTTTCCAGAATATTTCAGACTTCGAAAAGGAATAGGTACATGGTACGGTAAGTAAACCGACTCCAAAATAGTTCTAAAGGAAATTTTTCTCCGTTTGGGAATATTTAAGAAAATAGGAAAATAAGAAGCAGACCGGAAAGGACACGAGGCTTCCATGAGGGTGGAGGTGCACCCCCTGCCTCGTGGGCACCTCGTGCGCTCTCCGGACTCCGTTTACTTGCATGATACTTCTTTTGGTCGGTAAAAATTCATTATATAATCTCCCGAAGGTTTTGACCATCGTATCACGCAAATATCTCTTGTCTTTGTTTCGAGCTGTTTTTCTGACAGATCTAGATCGCCATGGCGCCTTCAAGTGACCCCAAGGACAAGTTCTTCGAGAAGGTCATCAACCCCTACCTCGTGGAGGTGCTGCAACATCCTCAAACCATTGAGATGCGTGAGGGGTTGTTGCACATCCGCGATGTGGAGGGACCAAGGAGGACCGGACGCGTGGAGACAAGGCTCGAGGAGATGGAGCAACAAGTTTTCAAGTGTCAGGAGATGGTGGAGCGTGAACTCGACTCCAATCACATAATGATCACGGAGTTCACCAACAACCACAAGCTGGACGGCAAGGACATTGGGGAGGCCATCTTCAAGCTTCACGAGAAAATCGAGCGCCTCCAAGCCCAGATCTATGACCTGCAAAACCAAAACTGTGAGTATGAATATAGATTCGAGAGGATGAGTTTGGCTGCAGATTTGAGGATTCCGAAGAATCGATCATCCTTCTATGATGGTGAGCCTATGCCTTGGAACATGGACGACAAGCCTACATCATCAACAACTCCTTCATCACCACCTCCGAGGAAGGAAGCATAAACACATGGGTATGGGCACTCCCCTTGGCAACTGCCAAGCTTGGGGGAGTGCCCCGGTATCGTATCACCATCACTTTTATATTTACTATTTTAGTATGATCAAGTTGTGAGTTTTCCTTTATGATCCTTCTATGTAATCGAGTCCGTGAGCTATATATAATAAAGATTAGTGTTGAGTCAAGGGCATGATTATCTTGCTATGATCTTGAGGGAATAAAATAAAAGAGGAAGAATAAAAAGAAATAAAGAGATCATATGGATCTTATGGAGAGTAATGAGCTCACATATAAAGAGTATGATGAATAAAAGTTGTTGAGAGTTGACAAACATAGTTTTGGTCATCCTTGCAATTAATAGGAAGTAATAAAGAAATAGAGGTCTTCACATATGAATACACTATCTTGGACATCTTTTATGATTGTGAGCACTCATTAAAATATGACATGCTAAAGAGTTGACGTTGGACAAAGAAGACAACGTAACAGGTTATGTTTTCTTACATCTGAGATAAATTATATTGTCATGGATCATCCAACATGTTGAGCTTGCCTTTCCCTCTCATGCTAGCCAAGTTCTTTGCACCAAGTAGAAATACTGCTTGTACTTCCAAATATCCTTAAACCCAGTTTTGCCATGAGAGTCCACCATACCTACCTATGGATTGAGTAAGATCCTTCAAGTAAGTTGTCATCGGTGCATGGAATAAAAAATTGCTCTCTAAATATGTATGACTTATTAATGTGGAGAAAATAAGCTTTATACGATATTGTGATATGGAAGAAATAAAAGCGACGGACTGCATAATAAAGGTCCATATCACAAGTGGTAATATAAAGTGATGTTCTTTTGCATTAAGATTTTGTGCATCCAACCATAAAAGCGCATGACAACCTCTGCTTCCCTCTGCGAAGGGCCTATCTTTTACTTTTATCTTCTACCTTATATAAGAGTGATGGTGATATTCACCTTTCCTTTTTACATTTTATCCTTTGGCAAGCACAATGTGTTGGAAAGATCCAGATACATATAGCTAATTGGATGTGAGTCTGCATGAGCTATTGTTGTTGACATTCCCCTTGAGGTAAAATGTTGGGAGGCAAAACTATAAGCCCCTATCTTTCTCTGTGTCCGATTAAAACTCCATACCCATAAATATTGCATGAGTGTTAGCAATTTTGAAATACTAAATGGTAGTTGAGTATGTGGACTTGCTGGAAAGCTCTTATATTGACTCTTTCCTATGTTATGATAAATTGCAATTGCCTCAATGACTGAGATTAGAGTTTTTTAGCTTTCAATGAAGTTTATGATTCATACTTGAAATTATGATTGAATTGTTACTTTAGCATAAGAGATCATATGACAATATATATATATGGTGTGGTTCTAAGAATGATCATGATGCCCTCATGTCCGTATTTTATTTCTATCGACACCTCTATCTCTAAACATGTGGACATATTTTTCTATTTTGGCTTTTGCTTGAGGACAAGCGAGGTCTAAGCTTGGGGGAGTTGATACGTACATTTTGCATCATGCTTTTATATCGATATTTATTGCATTATGGGCTGTTATTACACATTATGTCACTATACTTATGCCTATTCTCTCTTATTTTACAAGGTTTACATGAAGAGGGAGAATGCCGGCAACTGGGATTCTGGGCTGGAAAAGGAGCAAATATTAGAGACCTATTCTGCACAACTCCAAAAGTCCTGAAACTTCACGGAAGTTATTTACAGAATATATAAAAAATATTGGGCGAAAGAAGTTCCGGAGGGGGCCCACATGCTGGCCACAAGGGTGGGGGCGCGCCCTACCCCCCGGGCGCGCTCCCTGCCTCGTGGGCCCCCTGGTAGCCATCCGATGCCCATCTTCTTCTATATGAGGTCTTTCGTCCGAGAAAAAATCATAAGCAAGCTTTCAGGAAGAAACTCCGCCGCCACAAGGCGTAACCTTGGCGGAACCAATCTAGGGCTCCGACAGAGCTGTTCTGCCGGGGAAACTTCCCTCCGGGAGGCGGAAATCATCACCATCGTCATCACCAACAACACTCTCATCGGGAGGGGGTCAATCTCCATCAACATCTTCACCATCACCATCTCATCTCAAACCCTAGTTCATCTCTTGTATCCAATCTTTGTATCCAAACCTCAGATTGGTACCTGTGGGTTGCTAGTAGTGTTGATTACTCCTTGTAGTTGATGCTAGTTGGTTTACTTGGTGGAAGATCATATGTTCAGATCCATTATGCATATTAATACCCCTCTGATTATGAACATGAATATGCTTTGTGAGTAGTTACGTTTGTTCCTGAGGACATGGGAGAAGTCTTGCTATAACTAGTCATGTGAATTTGTTATTCGTTCGATATTTTGATGAGATGTATGTTGTCATCCCTCTAGTGGTGTCATGTGAACGTCGACTACATGACACTTCACCATTGTTTGGGCCTAGAGGGAGGCATTGGGAAGTAATAAGTAGATGATGGGTTGCTAGAGTGACAGAAGCTTAAACCCTAGTTTATGCGTTGCTTCGTAAGGGGCTGATTTGGATCCATATGTTTCATGCTATGGTTAGGTTTACCTTAATACTTCTGTTGTAGTTGCGGATGCTTGCAAAAGGGGTTAATCATAAGTGGGACGCTGGTCCAAGTAAGGATAGTACCCAAGCACTGGTCCACCCACATATCAGATTATCAAAGTACCGAACGCAAATAATATGAACGTGATGAAAACTAGCTTGAGGATAATTCCCATGTGTCCTCGGGAGCGCTTTCCTTCATATAAGAGTTTGTCCAAGCTTGTCCTTTGCTACAAAAAGGATTGGGCCATCTTGCTGCACCTTATTTACTTTTATTACTTGTTGCTCGTTACAATTTATTGTCGGTGTTCTGGGAACGGTGGTCCCTAGACTTGCCTGCCTGCGGCTTGCGGCGTGGCTCGAGTGGGGGCCCAGTGCGGCCCAGCCTGATCAGCTCAAGCTCAAGACCCTTGCAAGGGGCCAAGCCTTGCAGGGCAGACGACAGGAGGCTTCCTCAGGAGCAGCCACATCAGGCAGGCTCGCGAGGAGGCGGAGAGATCAACGCAGGGGTGCCTCGCGAGGAGCCCGTGACGCAAGCCATGACGATCGAGATTAGGCAGGCACCGGCCTGCGCAGTGTCCTTGTTTCGCCTTCGGTGCAAAGGGAGCAAGCACAGGCCAAGGCATCGGGCAAAGGTTACCATTCCGGTGCAACGAGACCAAGACCAACAGAGCGGCAGGATGGAGGTCACCGTGGAGCCCAATACGGCATCATCACTAGTGCTTTTGGCAGCCGAAGACCACCTTTTGTCAGGATAACTTGTACTAGATGTTCCCCTTCAAAATGGCCAATTGTTGCCGCCCTTCCCGCTCATTTTTTGGGAAGAGGACCAGGGCCTCTATAAATAGGACTAGCCCCCGAAAGAAGAAGAGGGGGTCCAAGGAGGGAAAAGAAGAAGAGAGAGGTCCAAGGAAGAAGAAGAAGAGGAGAGAGGTCCAGAGAGAAAGAAAGGGAGAAGAGAAAGAAAGAGAGAAAGATCTGGACCAAGTAGAACATACCACACCAGCTCAAGAACACCTCTTGCGAGGCTGTTCTTCCCCTGTATTATTCATCATCAGCCCCTGAGGCAATCCGCTACACCACACACTGACGTAGGGTATTACACCACATCGGTGGCCCAAACCAGTATAAACCTCGTGTCCCTTGTGTGTTCTTCTTTCTAGCCTAGATTTCTTGCAAGCCATAGAAGCGTGTATCGGTAGGGGAAAGATCTCCGTGCGCACCCCAGAGTTCGAAGCTTAAGGCTCTGCCGGAACCCGAAATCTGACATTTGGCGCGCCAGGTAGGGGCGCGCCAGAATCTTTCTTCCGTTGTTCGCGTGTGATCTTCCGTCGTGTCCATGGCTGACGCTCGTCGGGCTCACGCCAAGCGCCGGGCTGCTCTTGCCACCCGCGTCGCCCAGTCGGCGCCCGCCGGCGGACGCCCTCGTCGTTCCCCGTCACCTGCCGCCAACGCCGCCACCGGCCCGGCGGGGAACGAGCATCAGGCCTCATCCCAGCATCCTTCGGTGTGGCGGGAGGGCCGCACCGCAACCTCATCACTCACTCTAGCCGGTTCGTCGTCCCACGCCCGTCGTGCCCCCACGGACACACACGCCGCGCTGCTCCTGGCAATAGAGCTCCTGCACTACCGCCCCGTCGACGACCTTTATGAGGACTGGCTCGCCCGCATCATCAAGCTTGTCAGCGCTGCAGGAGGCTCTCCTTTGCCATCCCTCTCACTGCCTCACCCTCCATTCCGTGCAGGGGGCGAGGATCGGGAGGCGCCTCCACCACCTCCTCCCCAAGAAGGCGCCCTGGCTCCAAGGCGCACAGCCCTAGGGCGAGACCCTTCATGTCTGGCGCCTGCGCGGAAAGAAGGGAGCTACCAAGAGATCCCCCGTCCCCAAGAAGGTGCTCGCGCGCTCCCAGCACTGGCGCGCCAAGATCGTGTCCCAGCGCCTCCACACCGAGCACCCGCGCTGCTCCAAGTGGCAGTGCGTGGTAATCACCAGGAGCAGGCCCAGCACCAGCAAAGGGCGCCGGTGGCCACAACAGGCTGCTGCGCCTTCACCCCTAAGCTACGCGGTGTCACATGGCCAGGCAAGTTCAAGCCTGATCTGCCCCCTCACTATGATGGCACGGCGGACCCCGCGGAATTCCTGCAGCTCTACGAGCTAGGCATCGAAGCCGCCAATGGAGACGAAAAGGTCATGGCGAACTGGTTTCCCATGGCGCTCAAGGACGGCGCCCGCACCTGGCTCCTGAACCTGGCTCCCAGCATGATCTCCTCCTGGGACAAGATGCACACTCGATTCATCGCCAACTTCCAGGGCACTCGCGACCGGCCCCCGGCCATAGGTGAACTGCACCGCATCAAGCAACAGCCAGGGGAAACCCTGCAGAAATACATCCAGCGCTTCAACAACGCTCGCCTTAGGATCCCTAGGGTGACTGAGGAAGCCATTATCTCAGCCTTCTCCGACGGCGTGCGCGACATCAAGATGAAGGAGGAGCTGGCAATCCATGAAGACCTGTGCACATCCCTGGAACTGTTCAACTTGGTGACCAAGTGCGCCAGGGCTAAGGAAGGACGCCTCTCCCTCCTCGAGCTCCCGGCTGCCGACCCAGAAGAGAAAAAACCCAAGGCCAAGGACGTGAAGCATAAGGGAGCTGTCGTGCTCGCAGCGGAGCCAGACACCAAGCGAGGCAGGGATCAGCCTGAGTCATCCAAGGGCAGCCGATACTGCGAGTACCACGACCTCCACACCTACAACAGCAACGAATGCCAAGAGCTCAGGGCCGTGCGAGATGGGCGTATCGGCCGACGCCCCGAGCGCAATGACAGAGGCTATGGCCGAGGAGGAGGAAGAGGTGGAGGACGATGGGAAGACCGTGGCCCTCGCCAAGGGTGGCATGACCGACCTCGCGAGGATCACTGGCAGGACAAGCCTTGTGAGGGAGGCTGGAGGGATCAGCCTCGTGAGGATTGCCCGCACGGCAACGCATGCCTTCCTCCTCTACCGCCACCACCAAGAAGGAAAGAAGACCAACATCAAGACGGGGGGGGGGATGAGGGCTTCCAGGAGCCGCACGCAATCGCTTGCATCTTGGGTGGCGCCCAGGCCCCAGCATCACAGCGCATCTTCAAGCAGTTTGCCCGCGAGGTGAATGCAGTCCTCCCCAAGCTTGAGGCCATGCGCCCTTTCAGGTGGTCTGCGTGTGCCATCATGTTCAGCTTAGCGGATCAGCTCAAGTGCGCGGCAACGGCCGGAGTTCTCCCGATGCTTTGCTCCCCAGTCATCAGCAATGTGCAGGTTACCAGGATCCTCGTGGATGGCGGAGCAGGACTCAACGTCCTGTCCGTCGAGACGTTCGACAATCTCCAACTGCCGTATGATCAGCTCCAGCCGACCAGGCCTTTCTGAGGAGTCATTGATGGTTCCACCGTTCTGATAGGGCAAGTTCGCCTGCCAGTCACCTTCGGGCAGCGCAACAACTACCACACCGAGCTCATTGACTTCGACGTCGCCCACATTCGCCTGCCATACAACGCCATCCTCGGGAACCCAGCCCTAGCAAAGTTCATGGCAGTGACTCACCATGGCTACAATGTCCTCAAGATGCCAGGAAGCAGTGGAGTCATCACCATACCCTGTGAGGAAAGGGACGCGATGTGTTCACTTGAGCGTGTGTTCCAAGCCGCAGCAATCGAAGACCCAGATCACAGGAGCAGAAGACATCCTGAGGCAACCCTTAAGAAGAAGAAGGCTTCGCCTGGCCCAAGCCATAAGGAGGCAGGCGCCTCCGGAGGCGTTGCGTCAGGATTCGCGCCCGTTCAGGGAGCGCCACCCTCTGTCGCATAGGAAAGCGTGCCCGGCGCCCTCCTCAGGCAGGGCTCGGGGGCTATTTCTTGGAGAGCCACCGAGTTTGCCAAGGTCACGAGGGAGGCGCTCGGGCACCACTTGGAGGGGTGCTTCCAGGCACGTTTCCCTCAGGAAGGTACGAGGCAAGGAAGACCAAACCCTCGGGAGTTCATCGCAGGAAACACCTAGGAGCTATAGGAGTCGAGAGTCATGTGCGGCAGCCGCCGCTTGCCCGCCGTGGCCCCACATCCAGGTGTAGATCGTGGGCTGCGCATCTGCATCGACGTGCCAGGGCTCAACCGAGCCGCGTCTCAGGAGCGCCTCTGGCCTTCGCGCGGTGGCATTGCGAGGGTCCACCTCATAGCTAGGTTCGCATGCCTTTCGGCCTGCCGAACGCGGTCTCCACTCATCAGCGCCTGCTAAGGAGAATTCTGGAGGCTCAGGAGGCCAGGCATTGTGCGGTCCTGGCGGAGGTGGAGATGGCCCTTGAAGACCTACCCATGCCCCCGAAGCCTCCCGAGGCTCCTGGGCCTGGGGGCTCGTGAGGGTCGACGTCTTCACCGCGCGTCGCCCACTTCTGCAGCATCGCTTCATCTTCAACGGCATTAGGTGACATCTTTAAAGTTCCATTTTTAGCTGGGAGAGCCCACAGGGCCGCGTCGTTCCCAGGTCACGTGGGTCCGTCCCTGCGGCACGTATCCGTTTTACTTACGCACTTTACTTACCTTGTTGGGGGCGCCCATCGGGCTGCATCATCCCCAAACTGCTCGGGCCTGGCCCAACGGTGTTTGCTTTTCCCGCATCTACTTGAAATCAATCTGCTCCTTCGTACATAACATACCTGACCTAATCGCCTACTCGATTGACACCTACCCATGGAGCCGCTCGCTCTGGCATGACCTGTGCATACGGGTCCGCCCCTGCAACGCCGATAAATCTGAGTGGTCGAGCTCTGGCCGCGGCAGCCCCGCAAGGCACCACCTCACCAGGCCCTCAGTGCCCCAATCACTCCCTCGGAACGACCAATGGTTGGCTGGCAACCGTAGCGACAGGTCTTGTCTCTCCTTGTGATTGGTATGGAGGACCCACTCCAGGAGCAACATTGGGGACGTCACGGGCTATCTCTCCCTCTCTCCGGCACGGACTGCTTGCACGTTAAAAGGGGGCGCGTGAGCATCGTGACTCATGATCTCCTACTGGCTCTCCAGCCCTCACCCCCTGGCCTTGACCCACGTCATCGCGACCTGTCATACCAGTCGCGGATGAGCTCGCTCGAGGGCCGGGACCTGAGGACGTAGAGCATTAAGGAAAATGTGGGGAAGTGGGAAGAAGCTCGCGAGGACCTAGCCCAGCAGCACCTCAGCTACCGCCGCTCGGGCCGGGCGCCCCGTCGAAGGACTACCCCAAACTCAAAAGATAAGTCACGCCCTTACAGGAGGTGGACCAATGCAGCACCAAACCCTCGCCTAGTGCAGCTCTGTCACGGCGACGTTGCCTTCCTTTCTCGCCCAGCGAGGGCTGCTCGAGCGCTAAAGGGGACCTCCCGAGCATCGCGACTCGGGGGCTCTTACCGGACCTCGGGCCGCTCACCTCCTGGCCTTGACCACGGCATCGCGACCTGGCATACCAGCGACGGTTGAAGCCTTCCTGGGGACTGGGACCTGTCAGCATAGAGCGCTAAGTCCTCGCGAGGATAGAAAGAGGGAGCCGAGTCGGGACAGGACAATCATCTCGAATCGATTCATATTAGGGATATAATGTTCGCAAAAGACATGGCAGCCGCCTTACATACCCCCGTGGGGTGTTGCTTCGATTCCTCGCAGGGAACAAGAGGTGCTAATCCTAAGGAATGCAAATTGCCCGCGCCTCCGCAAGCGACGCCATCATCAACAGTGGACTACCTGACGCCGGCGCCAACCCCACCCAGATCAGTGGTGTCGGCGGCCCGATGCAGTTGCCCTACTCCGAGCACGGCGCGAGCTCGGAGGCTCGTAGGTGTCGTCGCTCGTCTCCAGAGTCATGAGAAGCTCAGGGGAGCCGCTGGATCCCCCAGCTCCTCCGCTGCCGCCTGAAGAGCTGTTGGAGGGCCGATGGGCAGGCCAGGTCCTCGCTAGTCCGATGCCCCTGCCGCTTTCCTTGGGGCAGCACTCCAACCGGCGTCCTTCAGCATCGAAGACCTTGAAGAACATCAAGGAGGCGCCGTCGTATTCAAGATGAATTACGAGGGCACCCTCCGTGCGGCAGACCCGGGCAATCTCACCCCAGCCCCGGGTCATATAGACCTGCCCGGAGCAACGACCGCGACCTCCGCTCCGGTCGCGAGGGTGCTGCAGTCGGCGTGCTGCAGCCAGAGCTCCAGCGACCCGCTCGGCGGCATCTCGAAGGCGAAGGAGGGAGGAAGGCGGATCCAAGAGCTTGGGGGCATGGTGGCGTGAAGCACGAGCTCACAGGAGGAACTACGCGCACCGCCGTGACTCGCCGGTGTCGGCGGCGGCACCGTCGGTGTCGCTCGATGCCCTCTTCCCCAGGGCCCTCGATTCGGGCGTACAAGGGCAGTGGAAACCTAGGCGGCGGCCGCTCGTACCAGGGCCTCGGCACCTCCTGCCAAGCACCCTCATCTCGGCGGCAGGGGACTAGCCGTTTCTTCGGTGGAAGAGGGTCAGGACCTTCTCGGGGGGTGTCGGTGTCAAAACCGGCGGATCTCGGGTAGGGGGTCCCGAACTGTGCGTCTAGGTCGGATGGTAATAGGAGACAGGGGACACTTTGTTTTACCCAGGTTCGGGCCCTCTCGATGGAGTTTATCCCCTACTCCTGCTTGATTAATATTGATGATATGGGTAGTACAAGAGTAGATCTACCACGAGATCAAGGAGGCTATACCCTAGAATCTAGCCTATGGTATGATTGTGTATGGACTTGATTCTGTCCTACGGACTACAACCCTCCGGTTTATATAGACACCGGATAGGGTTAGGGTTACACAGAGTCGGTAACAAAGGTAGGAGATCTTGGATATCGCATCGCCAAGCTTGCCTTCCACGCCAAGGAAAGTCCCATCCGAACACGGGACGAAGTCTTCAATCTTGTATCTTCATAGTCTAGGAGTCCGGCTGAAGCTATATTCCGGCTACCCGAACACCCCCTAATCCAGGACTCCCTCAGTAGCCCCTGAACCAGGCTTCAATGATGACGAGTCCGGCGCGCAAATTGTCTTCGACATTGCAAGGCGGGTTCCTCCTCCAAGTCCTTCATAGAAGATTGTAAACACCAAGAGTAGTGTCCGGCTCTGCAAAATAAGTTTCCACATATTGCCATAGAGAGAATAATATTAACACAAATCAAATCTGCTGGCGTATTCTGCAGTGCGCCATCACACTACAGCCAAGTCCTTTACTCGAATCATTTTTACTTTTCCATCTCACCATGTTTTGCGAGGCCGTTTCCTTGGCACGTCTTGTCAAAGCAGAGATCGTGTCCCCTCATTCCGGGATTCTCATCAATACAGGCGTGGGTAACCCAACTGCGCCATTGATTACAGCGCTTGGAGATAAGCGAGTTTTACCAGGCTGGTGGGGACACGTAGTTGCGTCCGCCCATATAAGGGGATAAGAATCCGCCCTTTCACCTACGCTTTCTTCCTCCTTTGCCTATCCATTTTCCATGCACTCGAGCTCTAGTGCCCAAGTCCGCACTTCCCAGCTCTAACGCCAGAATCCCAGCTCCAACGAAGGAATGTATCCGAGCTCCAACGCCGGACTATGTATCCGAGCTCCAACGCCGGACTATATCCGAGGTGTCGTAAATCACCTTGGTTCAAAGAAGTTTTGAAGGAGTTTAGCCGAGCTTAATGCCAGGAATGCCCTCTATGGAGCCAGCCACTAGCGCCCGAGCTTTATGCCGGGATGCTTCCGAGGTGGTGCACCACCCCGAATGTGGGCCGATTTTTGTGAATATTTTTTTTATTGACACAATTTATTCTCTACCGAGATATATAGCCAGTAGCCCTCAAGGTGTGTATCGGTCTAAAACCCGAGATGCACATGAAGGATGACATAAGACCGCTGATCCCAGTAGCCGCTGAGACTCAGGTTGTTTTGCAAAATCGGCCTGAGGATCAAGTCCAAGCTCGGCAGAATACTTCGGGACACTAAAAGCGGCGTGCTCAGTCCTCGAGACTTAGGTTGGATGCGGCCGACCAACCTGAGGATCAAAATCTCCTCGGAAACTATATTGCACATAAAATTTTCTGCATTGGACAAGCAATGCAGTAGCCTCCGAGACACTTGTCGGGTGGCAACACCAGATCAGGGGATCGATGTGCCCCTTTAATATTTGTAAATAATAAGCCCGAAGCCCAGTAGCCCCCGAGCCTTAATGCGGGCACGGGTGGCCGAATTAAGGATCAATATCCATAGTAAAATCACAAATTATGTGTAATGACTCTATGTATCCAAGTACTTTATGTCATTAATGCTCGGATCCGCATTGTACAAAACTTTGTTGACCGACCATCGGCTTCCACCTCCTTGGCCAGTAGCCGAGGAGTGTTTGTCCTACTTTATAAAGCCTTTATGAGGGCAAAGATTTACAACAAACAAGGCAATCTGGCCATATGGTTTTATAAACAAAGGTACGTAGAGAGTTATATCACTGTTTAACAGAAGAAATGTCTTCCAAAGAAAATAGTCCCGCTATCGGTCCCTTTCTTTGGGTTTTCATGCTAAGCATGATCATTAAACCTTAGCTCTAATGTAAGAGAAAAATATTGAGGATTTAGTTTGGGAGGCCAGTTAATAGCCCCCGGTAGTGTTCGGCGACAGTTGGGGTCAAGCCATAAACACTTCGGCCAATGTTATGAAAGGCCCATCATTTAACATAGTCATCGGATCACTGACCAGTTTACGCTTATTGTGAAAGTTAGTTTTCAGCTTTCTCCACTGAGGTGCTTAACCATGTGAGCTGGAAGCACAATCACAGTGGTTCTCCCTTTGCACGCCTAGCCGAACAAAACGGAACGTAGGAAGCAAGTGCAGGAGCCGGGCAACCCAACTATTGACCGAAGACACAATTCGAAACCGATGCATATATAGCAATATCTGAGAATGTTGTTGCCGAATCCCTAAAAGGTGTCCGGCGTTGCACTGCGAGACTAATGCTGGAAAAGCATAAATAGTTTAAAAGTGCCAAAAAGCTTGGAAAACCAAGAAACGTCAGTAAAAACATGATGTCCGAACAATATCAAGTGTTCGGTGCCAATCCGAAAGTTGGTCTTAGAAAAAAGAAGTGCTTCTGTCGTGCTTTAACATGATACATCCTATCTCAAGACTTTGAGCGGGTCAGCCTACGGCTTCAACCTCCTATCCCGAGGGCGGAGTACTTCTCATCAAGCCAGTTTAGCAAACTAAACTCTAGCGGCTTTGAGAGAGAAATTAGGCTCCCTGGCTAGTGACCGCACACTCATGTCGAAAAAAGGAGTGATAAATAATAATAATAATAATAGAACTTTGCAACGACTAAGAATAAGAACACTTATTATAAAACGGCTCAACTAAAGTTACGAGCCCCCAAGTGACTTGGGTAGGAGAATGATTGCATGTACTGAAGTACTTATATCATATCTATGTTCAACCGAACTTTAAACGCGTCTTAACCGACCGTCAGCTTCTCCCTCTTCGATTAAGGACCGAAAAGTGTTATGTACTCCATCGGTCGAGAATATCGACGGTGTTTCCAATAACCAGGCAATCAGGCCATAAGGCTGTAACAGACAAAGCGTGCTCAGGGAACTTATGCTATATTACCGTGAAGTGTAAGAAGCATCTTCGAAGAAAATAGTACCCCCACCGATACCTTTCTTCGGTGCTCATTGTTATTATGACACTTGTGCAATAGATTTTTTGTACTCATGAGTTCCGTTGTGTGCCGACCATCATTGAATAACTATCAGAGCGCTAGCTTTCGGCTTCACCCAGTCTGAGGTCCGGCTCGGGCGACCCGATCGTGACAATCGCAGAGGTGCTCCCTTTACTCCCTAGCCGAACAATCGGGAACGTAGGGGTAAACACAGGAGCGAGGCAACCCAGCTTGCAAATCGCTTAAGTCAATATGGTGCATATTGTGGCGTAATACACGACCAAGGAACGAAGCCGTACAAGTATAATCATATCCAAGAGGAAAAGCTTCATAAATGAAGCCCCCAAGTGAATTGGGTCCTTGAATTTGTGTGTCACAAACAAAGTTTGGACAAGGAAATTTTTTACAAGCAACTTTTTTCCAAAAAAGTATAATGCTTGGTCGAACCGAACACAAGTTAGAAATTAAAGCTTTGAGCATGAAAGCGACTTAGCTGGTTAATGTGTTCGGTATTGATGACACGGTCCGAGCTTGATGTGGGGCAAGGTTCCATCCCCCAAGCTGGTCCTGAGGTGGCGGAGCAAAGAGCTCGGCACTCCGAAGTGGTGACATAGCACGGTAAATGCAGGCCGGCAGAGTGATGCCAAAGTCCCCGGCATGGGGTAATGAAGTGTTGACGAAGCCCCCGTCCAGCCGATGTGACGCCAAAGGATATAGTCCGGCTGGATCATTTTCCTGTGCCACATAAAATAGTGCAAACCGGAGATAATAGTAATAATAAAAAAAAATCGTTGCATAATAAATAATTTATGCAAAGTGAGTAATAAAAGAAATATGGCCTGGCGCCGAAGTCAATGTCGATGTAGGGCGTCGGTGTGATGCGGTAAAGGCGTGGCAAAGCCTAAATTCGCAGGTCGGTCCGAGCTCCGGATGCGGCGTTCGCCGGACTATGTACGGAAATTGACCGAACCACCATGCGACTATCGTGAATGCGGCTACCATTTGATAGACCTGTGTACATATGATGGACAAATCAGAGTAATAATTCCTTGGGAAAAATGAACCCAAACAAGCAAAAAATATTAGGGATTGATAGCACCTGGTTTATTTGTTGTAGCAATCCAAAGAAAGGTGATTCCCAAAATTGGGACTCAATCCACACACCCATTGCCTGATGGGCGATAAAATGACGGCATGGCAATGCTGATAAAGGTTGGCTCGCCGAGGCAAAGCCCTCGGCCCAGCTAACGTGACGGATCTGGTCGGCTAGTGACGCCGAAGTGTCCGGAGTAGGTTGATGAAGAGATGGTGAAGCCCCCGGTCCAGCCGAGATGTCGAAGCCCCGATGTCAGCCGATGAGTCGAAGTAGGTTGGCATGATGGACACCAGCTTGAAGAAGCGATAGTGCGGCCCTGTCGATGCAGGTCGTGACGTGGTCGATGCCGGCTTGTTGAAGCGACCGTGCGGTGATGCCGGTATGCCCGCTCCGTGTAATCCGTGGGGCGGAGATGTTGGTGATGATTTATCCTTCGCGATGCCGGACTCTTGTTCGGCTTGCCGAGATGATGATCCGAAGAAGTTGAGCTCGGCTCAACAAAGTGACGACGTGTCTAGCGCAGGTCGGCGGCCGTGGAGCAATATTGCCGGACTGGTTTGACACCAGCATGATGTTGAAGATCATGTTCAAAAGATCTTAAAGTTAGTGGGATGTGTTCGGGATCAAAACACAATACCCCATACAAAACTTCCTTCAAAAGGGATGTCCGAAATCCTGTTCATAAAAAAGATGAACTCGGGCCGGATTCGTTTTCGCGCAGAAAACGGATCCGAAAATTGATGCACTAATCGGAAGGTTCCCGAAGTTTGGACGGTCGGATCGAGACGAAATTTTGAGAGGTGGTAGATATTGGAATTCCGCGGCCGATCAACGGTTGGATCTTCCAAAGGACGTTCGAGCTAGAAGCTGGACACCACGCCCTAAACTCATCCAAATTCCCATCCAGATTTGACAGGGCTCCGGTATATCGTGGATTGCCAGAGATTCCTCCATCGGAACTCGACGAAATTTTCCAGGGTTGTTGTAGACTCAATTCCACACAATTCCACCAAAGCGATCGTCAAAGCGATACTCGAGGAGGTGGTGGTGGCAGATATGATTCGCTGTCCAGAAAAACAGCACGGTCGCTTGAGGGCAATGTTGACGTTGAGCCCCCGAGCTCCATAGATGATTCCTCCGTGATCTTGATAGAGATCGGATTTGATGTTTGATGAAGGCCCTCGTCCGAACATGGTGATCCGAACATAGGGCACGATTCTTGGTCGAACCAAGGTGACCAGTCGAGCTGGTGACGAAGATGCCGAAGTCGCAATTGATCTACAGGCGAGCCATCGATCCTTTTGTCGATCACACAGCGGAACTCTCAATGAAAGCACCAATGTCGGTGTCAAAACCGGCGGATCTCGGGTAGGGGGTCCCGAACTGTGCGTCTAGGTCGGATGGTAACAGGAGACAGGGGACACTTTGTTTTACCCAGGTTCGGGCCCTCTCGATGGAGTTTATCCCGTACTCCTGCTTGATTAATATTGATGATATGGGTAGTACAAGAGTAGATCTACCACGAGATCAAGGAGGCTAAACCCTAGAAGCTAGCCTATGGTATGATTGTGTATGGAGTTGATTCTGTCCTACGGACTACAACCCTCCGGTTTATATAGACACCGGATAGGGTTACAATGGTAGGAGATCTTGAATATCGCATCGCCAAGCTTGCCTTCCACGCCAAGGAAAGTCCCATCCGGACATGGGACGAAGTCTTCAATCTTGTATCTTCATAGTCCAGGAGTCCGGCTGAAGGTATAGTCTGGCTACCCGAACACCCCCTAATCCAGGACTCCCTCAGGGGGGCTTTCCTTTCTCTTCTAGAGAAAACCGGCGGATTGGTGCCATTGGCGTAAGGAGAAGCAAGGACGAGGAAGGGGAAGGAAAGGAGTAGCAGGAAGGGATAAGCTAACGAGGCTCACGTGGCCCCGTACTTATAGTCGGAGAAGGCCAACCGCCGGCCACCATGATCGAAGGTAATCATGACCCATTTCTTTGCATGCAGGGACTTGACAAGTCAAGCAGTTGCCGAGGCATCATGGGGAAGCGTAGACGCCCACGTCTAATCAATCACCACGCGGCGCCCAAGGCCACGGGCTATAGGGGCCCGCGACGCTTCGCGCTTGCCCCTTAGCTTCTCTACTAAGCCAAGCCCGGGCGCGCCTTGGACCCGGGGGCTACTGTTGGCGTTCTGGAAATGGGGGTCCCCAGACTTGCCTGCCTGCAGCCTGCGGCGTGGCTCGAGTGGGGGCCCAGTGCGGCCCAGCCTGATCAGCTCAAGCTCAAGACCCTCGCAAGGGGCCAAGCCTTGCGGGGCGGATGACAGGAGGCTTCCTCAGGAGCAACCTCATCAGGCAGGCTCGCGAGGAGGCGGAGAGATCAAGGCAGGGGTGCCTCGCGAGGAGCCCGTGACGCAAGCCATGACGATCGAGATTAGGCGGGCGCCAGGCGGGCGCCGGCCTGTGCAGTGTCCTTGTTTCCCCTTTGGTGCGAAGGGAACAAGCACAGGCCAAGGCGTCGGGCAAAGGTTACCATTCCGGTGCAACGAGACCAAGACCAGCAGAGCGGCAGGATGGAGGTCACCATGGAGCCCAAGACGGCGTCATCACAAATGCTTTTGGCAGCCGAAGACCACCTTTGGTCAGGATAACTTGTACTAGATGTTCCCCTTCAAAATGGCCAATTGTTGGCGCCCTTCCCGCTCATTTTTTGGGAAGAGGACCAGGGCCTCTATAAATAGCACTGGCCCCCGAAAGAAGAAGAGGTGGTCCAAGGAGGGAAAAGAATAAGAGAGAGGTCCAAGGAAGAAGAAGAAGAGGAGAGAGGTCCAGAGAGAAAGAAAGAGAGAAAGATCTGGACCAAGTAGAACATACCACACCAGCTCAAGAACACCTCTCGCGAGGCCGTTCTTCCCTTGTATTGTTCATGATCAGCCCCTGAGGCAATCCACTACACCACACACTAGAGTAGGGTATTACACCACATCGGTGGCCCGAACTAGTATAAACCTCGTGTCCCTTGTGTGTTCTTCTTTATAGCCTAGATTTCTTGTGAGCCATAGAAGCGCGTGTCGGTAGGGTAAAGATCTCCATGCACACCGCAGAGTTCGAACCTTAAGGGTCTGCCGGAACCCGAAATCTGACATTTATCTTATCACAAAACTATCTGTTACCGATAACTTCAGTGCTTGCAGAGAATACCTTGCTGAAAACCGCTTATCATTTCCTTCCGCTCCTCATTGGGTTCGACACTCTTACTTATCAAAAAGGCTACGATAGATCCCCTACACTTGTGGGTCATTAGCAGGTGACTTCCGTGCCATGTAGCGTCTCGGTGCAAGCGCCATTGGGTGTGCCAGGCTGGCTGCACTCGCTAGGGAGGAACAAGGTTCTCGTCCAGAACAGATCTCTAGACGATGGTGCACAAGGCCCCATGGTGGGCGTCAAATATCGGGGGTGTCGCGTGACATATGCCAAAGGATGGCTTATCATGGTGGGTGAGGGAGTCCTGGATTAGGGGGTGTCCGGATAGCCGGACTATATCCTTTGGCCGGACTCCTGGACTATGAAGATACAAGATTGAAGACTTCGTCCTGTGTCCGGAAGGGACTTTCCTTGGCGTGGAAGGAAAGCTTGGCGATACGGATATGTTGATCTCCTACCATTGTAACCGACTCTGTGTAACCCTAGCTCTCTCCGATGTCTATATAAACCGGAGGGTTTTAGTCCGTAGGACGAACATACAATCATACCATGGGTTAGCTTCTAGTGTTTAGCCTCTCTAATCTCGTGGTAGATCTACTCTTGTACTACCCATATCAGCAATATTAATCAAGCAGGACGTAGGGTTTTACCTCCATCGAGAGGGCCCGAACCTGGGTAAAAACATCGTGTCCCCGGTCTCCTGTTACCATCCTCCTAGACGCACAGTTTGGGACCCCCTACCCGAGATCCACCGGTTTTGACACCGACATTGGTGCTTTGATTGAGAATTCCTCTGTGTCGTCACTTTTAGGCCCGATGGCTTCTCCGATCATCAACAGCGATGCAATCCAGGGTAAGACCCTTCTCCCCAGCTAGATCTTCGTATTCGGCATCTTTTTACTGCGGGCCAATTCGCTTGGTCATCTGGAGCAGATCGAAAGCTACGCCCCTGGCCATCAGGTCAGATTTGGAAGTTTGAGCTACAGGGCCGACCTCCACGGAGACTTGATCTTCGATGGATTCGAGCCGCAGCCGAGCACGCCGCACTGTCACGATGGGCATGATCTACCTCTGCCGCCGAACAGTACCCTCGAGGCCGCACCCGCATCAGCTTCGACCCTTAATTCGGAGCCAACTGCGCCAATCGAGGATGGGTGGTTGGACGCCGCCTCAGGGGCTACAATCTCTACAGCGATCAAGCCGAACACCAGCCCTATTCTCTGCGAAGCCCGTGACTCCAAGGAGCCGGACTCCTCTCCAGACTCCGAGCCCTCCGCGCCCCTACCGATCGAACCCGATTGGGTGCCGATCATGGAGTTCACCGCCGCGAACATCTTTCAGCACTCGCCCTTCGGCGATATTCTGAATTCACTAAAGTCTCTCTCTTTATCAGGAGAGCCCTGGCTGGACTATGGTCAGCGAGGTTGGGAGGCGGATGATGAAGAAATTCAAAGCCCACCCACCACCCACTTCGTAGCCACTGTCGATAATTTAACCAACATGCTCGACTTCGACTCCGAAGACATCGACAGTATGGACGCCGATGTAGGAGACGATCAAGAACCAGCGCCTATAGGGCACTGGAAAGCCACCTTATTGTATGATATATACATGGTGGACACCCCAAAACAAGGCAATGGCGATGGAATAGCGGAGGATGACCCCTCCAAGAAGTAGCCTAAGCGCCGACGTCAGCGGCGCCGCTCTAAATCCCACCAAAGCAAGAACGGTGATTCCGGCACAGGAGATAATAACACCCTGGACAGTGCCGAAGATAACCACCTCCAGCAAGATTCAGCACAGGAGGATGGAGAAGCTAGCCCCCATGAGAGAGCGGCAGACAGAGAGGTCGAGGACGATAATTATATGCCTCCCTCCGAAGACGAGGCAAGCCTCGACGACAACGAATTTGTCGTGTCGGAGGATCCCGTCGAACAAGAGCGTTTCAAACGCAAGCTTATGGCCACGGCGAGCAGCCTCAAGAAAAAACAACAACAGCTTAGAGCTGATCAAGATTTGCTAGCCGACAGATGGACTGAAGTCCTTGCGGCCGAAGAGTATGAACTTGAACGCCCCTCCAAGAGCTACCCAAAGCGCAGGTTGCTACCCCGATTAGAGGAGGAAGCACCTAAACCTACATCACCAGCGCATGATGCGGCCGACCGGCCACCCCGTGGCCACGACAGAGAGGCCTCTCGGCCCTCCACTCAAGGCGCACCCCGGCGCCGCTCAAAAAATACCAAGGCACAGGAAAATGTGCCAGACCTGCGAGATATATTGGATGACAAGGCAAGGCAAACAAGATCGATCTACGGATCACGTGGGTGCCCCATGGCACGAGACAGTAATCGTCACTCCGGATACAGTCAATCCGGCCGGGCCGAACACAGTAGACAAAGCTCGTTTGAGCTGCGTCGTGATATAGCCCAATACAGAGGCGCCGCACACCCACTATGCTTCACAGATGAAGTAATGGATCATCAAATCCCCGAGGGTTTCAACCCCGTGAACATCGAATCATACGATGGAACAACAGATCCGGCGGTATGGATCGAGGACTATCTTCTTCATATCCACATGGCCCGCGGTGATGACCTACACGCCATCAAATACCTCCCACTCAAGCTTAAAGGACCAGCTCGGCATTGGCTTAACAGCTTGCCAACAGAATCAATTGGTTGTTGGGAGGACCTGGAAGCCGCATTCCTCGACAATTTCCAGAGAACTTATGTGCGACCACCAGACGCCGATGACCTTAGCCACATAATTCAGCAGCCAGAGGAATGGGCCAGACAATTCTGGACACGGTTCCTAACCAAGAAAAATCAAATCGTCGACTGTCCGGACGCAGAGGCCCTAGCAGCCATCAAGCATAACATCCGCGACGAGTGGCTTGCACGGCACCTAGGACAGGAAAAGCCGAAATCTATGGCAGCCCTCACGACACTTATGACCCGCTTTTGCGCAGGAGAAGACAGCTGGCTAGCTCGCAGCAATAACATGACCAAGAGCCCTGGTAATTCGGATACCAAGGACAGCAGTGGCAGGTCGTGTCGCAACAAGCAAAAGCGCCGCATTAACGGCGACAATGCTAAGGATACGACAGTTAATGCCGGATTCAGAGGCTCTAAACCCGGTCAGTGGAAAAAGGCATTCAAAAGAAATACTCCGGGCCCGTCCAGTTTGGACCAAATACTCGACCGCTCATGCCAGATACATGGCACCCCCGAAAAACCAGCCAATCACACCAACAGGGATTGTTGGGTGTTCAAGCAGGAAGGCAAGTTAAATGCCGAAAGCAGAGACAAGGGGCTGCATAGCGATGACGAGGAGGAGCCCCGGCTGCTGAACAATAGTGGACAGAAAGGTTTTCCCCCACAAGTGCGGATGATGAACATGATATACGCAACCCACATCCCCAAGAGGGAGCGGAAGAGTGCGCTAAGGGACGTATACGCGATGGAGCCAGTCGCCCCAAAGTTCAACCCATGGTCTTCCTGCCCGATCACTTTTGATCGAAGGGACCACCCCACTAGCATCCGTCATGGCGGATTCGCCGCATTGGTTCTAGACCCAATTATTGACGGATTTCACCTCACTAGAGTCCTTATGGACGGCGGCAGCAGCCAGAACCTGCTTTACCAGGATACAGTGCGGAAAATGGGCATCGATCCCTCAAGGATTAAACCCACTAAAACGGCCTTTAAAGGCATCATACCAGGTGTAGAGGCCAACTGTACAGGCTTAGTTAGACTTGAAGTGGTCTTCGGATCTCCGGATAATTTCCGAAGTGAGGTGTTAATCTTCGACATAGTCCCGTTCCGCAGTGGCTATCACGCACTGCTCGGGCGAACCACATTTGCCAAGTTCAATGCGGTGCCGCACTACGCATACCTCAAGCTCAAGATGCCAGGCCCTCGAGGAGTCATCACGGTCAATGGAAACACCGAACGCTCTCTCCGAACGGAGGAGCATACGGCGGCTATCGCAGCGGAAGTACAAAGCAGCCTCTCAAGGCAATTCTCCAGTCCGGCCATTAAACGTCTGGACACCGTCAAGCGCGCCCGGAGTAACCTACAACAAGACCGCCTGGCACGTTCCGAGCAAGCGTAGCAATGCGGCCCCAACCCCAGCCCTCGCGAACTTGCGAAACTAGTGTTGCGCGTACATAACTACGCTCTGGAAATACCATGGGCAAAGGGGGAGGGGCACCATCATGGCACGCCCGAAACACGGCTTAAACCGCACTAGGGGCTGCCGACTTCTTCATTTTCTCTTACTTCCAGGACCCCACTCTTCGGAAGGCCTGTCCGGCAGTACAATTGCCGCGCAAACGATACAACAACTCAGGGAGAAGAAAGCTACGCCGCACTACGAAACTCTAAGGTGGTCTCTATAACGAGCAGTATACCTGTTTCACATACCATTCCGCAGCTCGCCCCTGGAAAGGACATGTTAAATAGTCCCATCTTTTTCTTATCGCACTATTTGTATCGTTCTGCTTTGATCGCAGCCTTTTTAAATAAATAATGCATAGCTTCCGTCTATGTCACATCCCTAGCTTCTGGTGCTACCTACTATTTGCATCTTGCTTGCATCATGTTTAAATTTCTGAAAGTTGAATTGGGGAAAGCTAAAAGCCTCAGAAATCATTTCAAAAAAAGATCAACATTAAAAATTGCTTCAAATAAACCCAAGAAAATGTTCCTGTTAAAGCTATAAAAATATTGGCAAGAGGTAAAATTCAAACCAATATTTTTGGAGTCATAGAAATATTTATTTTGGGCATTTGAGTTAATCCAATAATTATTTGCATTGGATTTATATAGGTGATATATTAACTATATGTCCAATAATTCTGATAATTGTTGAGGGGCTTTGGAATAAGCCATTTAGTCCCTGCAAAAATTGTCAGAAGCAAAAAAATTAGTTTGGTTCAAAAACCAAATTAAAACAAATGTCAGAAATAGAAAACAGGAACCAAAACACAAAAAAGGGCAAGAACCCTGAAAATGCATTCAGTGAAGCCAAAATGCCCTAAAAATAGTTTTGGTAAATTTGGAAAGAGCTATACATCAAACCAAAATTCTGGTACATTTTTATGGAATAGTTTGGGACATTGAATTTAAATCATATTGTATTTGAATTTGGATCTATATTCTTAATATATAGAATATATATATTCAAATAAATTTGAAATATTTTATGTGCATCAGGAACAATCCAGTTAGCAACAAAAAAATATTCAAAGGTTTATTGGCACTGTTTGAATTCTGTTTTGAATTTGAAAACAGTGGCAAAAGACAGAAAGACAGAAAGAAAATAGAAAAGGACAAACAAAGAGAGAGAAGCCCAGCCACTTACCTGGCCGGCCCAGCTGGCTGGCCCAGCCCACCAGTAGCTTGCCAGTCGTCTTCAACCCCCGCCGACCGAAGCAGCTGCGTGCTGGACGCACGCACGTCGACGCCACCTCCTGCTTCGTGCTGTCCCGCGTGCCCCCATCCCTCTCCCCTCGCCAGGGAGATGCCCAGCGCCCTCTCTCCCTCTCCCCTCTCTCCTCTGGACACCTCCCTCTCCCTAGCGCCCGTCCCCAAGAGAACCGAGCACTGCCGTCGCCGCCGCTCGTTGTTGCCATGGCCATCGGCCCTCCCTCGCCCATCCAACATGCTCCAGAGATCCGACACGCCGTCCCCGTCAACTCCACCGAGCCACATGAGCTGGGACGGAATGCAACTCCCTCGACGTTGCCATCTTCTACCTCGGGCCACCGAGATCGCCGACGCCGATTCGCACCACCCGGGTCATCCCCAGCCCCGCTGTCCACACCCTTCACCTCGTCGTGAGCCCTGGTCCTTTTTCCCCCTTCTCCCCTCGCCGTCCTCTTGTTGCAGCGCAGTACCCCATGAGCTCCCGTGCCGCCGTCCGCCATCGCCGGCAGGCCCGTGCTCCTGAGCTCTTCCCCTCACGATCGAGCATAGCAACGCGCTCAGCGCGTCTCCAGGAGCTCAAAACACCCAACCGCTGCTCCTAACATGCTCTGAGGCATTGACTTGGTCGATACCCGAACTCTGGCCGCCGCCTCCATGGTCGTGGCCGTCGTTTCCGGCGACCCCGCGGCCTCCCGAGCAGCCAGCTAGATGCGGGCGTGTGCGGGCTATCTTCTGGTGGCCTTCGCGCGTCCACCCGCCGCCTATAGCGCAACCCCGGCGAGCTTCCGCCGTAGCTTTGGTCGCCGCCAACGGAACTCCGGCGAGAGCTGACGTGGCGCGGTCGTTAGCGCTAATCCCCCCTAATTAGCCACCTCACTTCCACTGACTATGGGCCCAGTGCCCACTAATCTTGTAATTAGGCTAAATACACACTTGTTTAACTCTGTGACACTGACGTGTGGACCCCACACGTCAGGTTTGACTCCAGCCAGCGTTGTTGACTTGCTGACGCAAGCATGACGCAGTAATTGACTTTCTGGATTTTAAATAAATTAGGAAATTCCAGAAAATGCCCAAAACTTCTAAAAATCATAGAAAATTATCTATAACTCCAAATAAGACAAATTATTTATGAAAAATTATCAGAAAAATCCAATCTATCCATTTATGCTAGTTTCATGCATGTTAGAACAATTTAAACTTGCTGTTTAGGTGAAACAAGTTAATGCACTAATATGACTTCATAAAATGGGTTTGCATTTGAATCCTTGGTTCAACTGGACTCATTTTAATACGGTCTAGCTTTCATTAGCCCAAAACACATTCATATTGCCATGTCATACCATGCATCATATTGTTGCGTATCATCATGTGTTGATTGAGTTCTTTCTCAGTTGTCGGTGTTTGTTCCCTCTCGATAGACGTGGTTCCGACGATGTGATCGATGACATCGTTGAAGAACTATACTATCCTCAGAAGTGCCAGGCAAGCAAAACCCCCCTTGTTCATTCCGATATGATCCCACTCTCTCACTCCTGCTCTCTTTTACTGCATTAGGACAACACCGTTTCAACTGTTACATGCCGCGGTAGCTGAACCCCTTTCCTCTGCATGACCTGTCATTGCCACGATAAATAGATGAAACCCACTAGCATGAGTAGGAATTGTTTGAGCCCTGATGTGCCTACTCATTCATGCTTGTTGTCATGCCTGCTACTGCTTAGAGTTGAGTCTGGTCTGATTCATCAGGAATGAATTGGAATGTGGTGAACATGTCCTACCATTGAGAGCTAAGTGTGTGAACACGATTTGGTAAAGATAGCGGTGAGAGGCCATGTAGGAGTACATGGTGGGTTGTCTCATTGCAGCCATCCTCAGGAACTGAGTCTTGTGTTGTGATCCATGAACAGTTACTACCACACATTGGGTTCCGGTAACTCGGCCCCTCTCGGCTTATTAATCAACTCGATCTCTGTCCAGGAGTTGCAACTAGTTTCTGGTGTCTGTAGGTAGTGTTAGTAGTCTACCAAGTGGCACCCGGTATAGGTGGGCTTGGGACAGACTAGGCACAGTGGCGCGGTGTACCAAGCGGCACCCGGATGGTGGGCTTGGGAACCCTGCACACATCGTTTGGGGCCGTGAGCGACACCCCGGCCGGATCTCCTTCCGGATGGAATCCGAATAGGTGATAAACCTGGACTAGAGACTTGTTGGTTAGTCAGGTCGTGGCCGACTCCCTCGCCCGGCTTCCGCTTGAAGGTTGCCGAGGTACATGACATGTACAGGGCGATAAGTGGCGAGAGCGTGTGTGAAGAAGTACACCCCTACAGGGTTATCATTATCTATTCGAATAGCCAGATTCCTCGGATATGGAAACTTGGACCCCTTGCATAGTTCATAGACAAGCGAAAGTGGATACTCTAAAATGCGCAAGATAAGTGTGAGTGCTATGGATGGCGTTCTCGCAGGGAGACGGGAGCGGATCCATAGTGGTGTATTGGTATGGTGAATTTGTGGACTCGTGTGCGCCACCTCAAAGAGTTACTTGCAGTCGTAGTTCAGGATAGCCACCGAGTCAAAGCTGGCCTGCTGCAGTTAAACTCCACCACCCCCTTTGTTGATACTGATGCATATGTAGTTAGTTCTGATGTAAGTCTTGCTGGGTACATTTGTACTCGCGTTTTCTTATTTTATGTTTTGCAGAGAGACTTCAGTCCCGCTAGTAGTTCCACCTGGACTTTGACGTTTAGCTCGTTACCTCAGCTACGATCTTGTGCCTTGGGAGGGTCTTGTAGATAGTCAGGCTTCTCATCCTCTTTCATTTGTAGATGTCTGTACTCAGACATGTTAAGCTTCCGCATGTGCTTTGACTTGTATGCTCTAAATGTTGGGTCATGAGACCCATGTTTGTAATATCTCGCTCTTCGGAGCCTAATGAATAAATACTTGAGTCGTAGAGTTATGTTGTGATGCCATGTTGTATTTACTCATATCGAGCATATTTTGTGTTTGATTGAAATGCTTGGTATGTGTGGGATCCGGCAACCTAGTTGTTTATCCTTGGTAGCCTCTCTTATGGGGAAATGTAGTCTTGTGCTTCCATGAGCCATAGTAGTCCTCTACAGCCCGGTTCACCGGAGTCCTGCTAGCCCAGCACTACTGCTCAGGACACTTGACTGGCCGGCATGTGTTTCACTTCGTTCATGTGTGTGTCCCTTCGGGGAAATGTCATGCGGTGACATCCGGAGTCCTGCCTAGCCTGCTATAGCCCGGGTTCCCGGAGTCCTGTTAGCCCAGTGCTACAGCCCGGATTCACATGCTGCTGACCGACATGCTCGATGTGATACATGTATGACTGTCCCCATAGGTTGGTGCCGCTTTGGGTTCACGACTAGCCATGTCGGCCCGGGTTCTCTATCATATGGATGCTAGCGCACTATCATATACGTGAGCTAAAAGACGCAAACGGTCCCGGGCCATAGTAAGGCGACACCCGTGGTAATACCGTGCGTGAGGCCACAAAGCGATATGAGGTGTTACATGCTAGATTGATGTGACTTGGAATCAGGGTCCTGACAGCTTTGGTATCAGAGCCTGACTGCCTGTAGGATTACCAAGCCAAACTGGTCGAAGTCGTGTCTAGAAATGCTTTAGTTATATAAGGGAATTGATTGCTGATGGGAACGTAAGGCTCTTTTTACTCCTTATCCTCATGACCTTATGATCTGAGTCATGTTATCTTTTCTACGGGGTTAAGAACTAGGCTTCTCTTCTATCTCTCGGGATGACGTGTTACGAGACCGTAGTTGCCTAGGATTGTTGAGTTCAAGCCTTAGCTCAGTTCCTACTACCTCCATATGTTCATAGCCGGCCTCAGAACCTTGATATTGTGATATTGAGTGGTTATGCCACCATTTTTGCAGGATGTCTCAAATCATTTTGAGCATTTACAGCCATTATGTTGTCTGAGTCATTCCAGGTTTCTAAATAATCTGATGCATTTGCAATTCCTTCCTCCGTTCCCGATGTACTTTTGGTCAGAATAAGCACACTAGCCAGAGAGTTGAGGTACTCTGCTGCCTCGACATATATGTTGGAGCTATTATTATGTCCCTAGGTGTCTTAGAGAGTCACCTAGTAATCTACCAATGTTTTGTGTTCCCAGTGTGATGAATCTGGCCACCATTCTCGAAAGCATCCCGTGATGCCACTTAGTAGTAGGCATTCTACTCTTGGGTTTTGAACCCGAGATCCACCCTACTTCATGTTATTAGTATTTGCTAGTTCCCTTAAGATATTAGTAACCTTGTGATAGTCCTCGAGGCCCGTGGTATATCGTTCTTCCAATACCATGAGCCAATGTGGTAGAAGTTCTTTTGAACCAAAAGATCACAACTAGAGTGCTCTTGATGAGTTCTTCATTCTATATTGTGACTCTGCCAATTCTATCTCTCCGCATGGGTTATCCGGAAGAAACCTGTTGGACTTAGTTCGACATACTAATCTATGCATCCACAACTCAAAATGTTATATGTTCCTTCAGTTGTTACTCTTCACCTGTATTCCGACCATTGTCTATCATTCGATAGTCAAGAGTATGTCTGCAATCATGTTCATCGATGGCTATTATTCTTGTGGTCCATCAAGCCGTTCTGGTTCAGCATGACTAGGAGAAACAAAACTCCAGTACCTCATCCATATCCAGGATTGGGTCAAAGTAGTTGTATTTCATAGATCAAAATGCCAATCCAGCTTTTGCTTTGTTCTACCTTGGAGTGTTACCATCTTTGTGTCAGGAATGTCATGAGAATTGCACCACCTCCTATGAACTCTTGACGCAGTGATACTTCTCTCCATCATTATTCATTCCTCGGTTCCGTGTTGTTGTAACCGGAATGCCGACGAGTGAACCATGATGTGTGAAACCAATACTCCTAGCAACTGTGTTGCTTGGTAGTTATGGACATTATTATCATTCTTAGCGTGTTGGTTATCAAATCACTATTCTAGGATTGATCGTGCTACCTTGTCCTTATTTCTGGTGCACTATTCGATCAATGAGTTAGGATTGTGTCAAACCCTTGCTCTACTGGTCACATTGTCTTGCCTCACAAAGCAAGATTGTTCTTGAGCTTCGTAACATATCGGTGGTTCCTGAATTTCTGAATATCTTCTCGGAAGTGTTACCAGGTTGTCACCTGACCGCTATGTTGAGTTTGTGATCAAGTTGGTTTCTTGTAAACCACTCCTTCTCCAAGAATCTGTGTTGGATACCCCTGAGCTAGTTGGTCAAGCTAAATAACAACTTGGAGAGTTGGAAGAAAAAACCTTAATCCACTTAGTTCACTCCAAAGGGGATATCTTGTGTGTGTGTGTGTTGACGAGAGATGATACCTTCATCGATTGTTCCTCGTGATCGATTGTTGAATCTATCATCTTGTCCAAACCTTGATTTAAGTGTGGGCTATCATCAAATCAAGTTAGAGCCAACGATATTCATAATGTTGTCTTACTCGTGGTTGTTCCTCGAGCATACACCATTACATCCTTTGGTCTGACCAATACTATCACATTGTTCACATAATGGTGGAATTCCAGTGATATGGAAATTCTAATGAGTTGTTGTTGAGCCCATCAGCAGCATCTTGTCTCCTCCATGATTCATGTTGAACATTGAGCTAGTGTTGGAACTTTTGCAATCATTTCGTTCGTGTTCAGCTCATGAGGTATATGTTTGGGTGAAAGAAGTGACTTTCTCTAAGTTCACGTGCATTAGGTGTAAGTTGCCGCCATGAATTTGAGAAAGGATTGTTTTGTTTCCCTTGGAATCATCCCAAATCAGTCATGCATATGTGCGAAGTATTCTATGGTTTGGTAGATTAATTACCTCCACTCCATATGTGTTCCTAGCGCACCAAGCCACTGATTGATTTGTTCAAGGAGAAGAAGTTCCTTTTTAAGAGCTAACCCGAGCTTAATCAAGGACTTTGTTATCTGCAATGATGGTTCCCCACCTGAACTCGGTAGTGTTTCATTGTAAGACTACTATGTGGTCATGCTTGTCTGGGACAGCGTGTTCACATGTTTGTAGCAGAACTAGCTCATGTTTTGGAGCTTACCACCGTAGTCCATTTCCCAAGAATCCTACAACGTCATCTCGTCGACTTGTGTTGCAAACTTTCATTTTTTTTCTCTAGACATGATGAGTCTGGAATATCCTGACACCAACCAGATCTGAATCTCAGGCAGATATGATGGTTGGAACATTTTCCAAGAACTATAAAATTGCTCTCTCTGTAACTGGTAAAGTGGATGTCGTGGCCAACACACCCAGCCGGAAGACCTATTATTGTAGTATCTTGATTGGGGAAGTTGGCCACCTCCCCATAAGGATTTCGTAGGATTTACTCCAGAAGTTGTTCTTTATGGATCCTTTGTATTCCGAAGTTCGACCACTACTTGATGGCTATGTTGATGCTTTAAGCATGACCATAGTAACCAGTACATCAAGGAGAACATTAGAAGCGGAGTGCTAAATGTCTCTCGGTCGATCATCCAGATTTCGTTTCCTTGGCCTCGCTAAGGTGAAATCTGAGAAAGGGTTGTCTTTCTATGCATCTACATTGTCCATCTCTATTCGTCAAGGTAGTAAGATGTGTTGCCAGGATCCTCGATACGGATGTTGGTAGAACCTTGATGAATATGGAAATGCTCAAGTTCTTGAGAGCACGCGCAAGCAAAATCGTCCATTGTGTTGTCTTCAACAAGGTAGTCCACATCATTCATTCTAGTTCGAGTATGCCATTTCTTCGAGCTCCTTCACACGATCGTTTGTGATTGCCTGAGGCTGGTATAAAGAGTTTCAATGATCTTTGTATCAAAAGTAATTCTTTTTGCCACTTAAGGGAAATGCTCTACGAGTCACCTTTCCCTAAGGTGTCCCGTTATGGAATCATGGCAATTACCTCCTCGCTACTTTGAAACCATGCATGATCCTACTCCAGCATGGAATTGTTGCCTACCAATTTGAACCCTTGTCATCTATTACCTTCCATCTCTCTCGATGTGTGTTTTGCCTCTCAGCTCCAGAGAAGTTACTATGTCTCATTCCATGAGTTGATCTTGTGATCATTAAGATGATCCTAAGTTGCTCGAACCTCAAGAAGGCCGATTCTTCTTAAATTCTCCCTTTCTACTCGTTGTCATGTCGGATGTAGTTCTCAAAGCAAGACGTCGAGATCAAGGTGATGCAATGAATCAACATCCTCGAGAAAGACATCTCGATCGTGAAGATTGTGTTAGCTTGTGTCCCTCTGTCTTCTTACCTCACGACTTGAATCTCGGGACGAGATTCTTGTTTAGTAGGGGTGAGCTGTCACATCCCTAGCTTCTGGTGCTGCCTAGTGTTTGCATCTTGCTTGATCATGTTTAAATTTCTGAAAGTTGAATTGGGGAAAGCTAAAAGCCTTAGAAATCATTTCAAAAAAAGATCAACATTAAAAATTGCTTCAAATAAACCCAAGAAAATGTTCCTGTTAAAGCTATAAAAATATTGGCAAGAGGTAAAATTCAAACCAATATTTTTGGAGTCATAGAAATATTTATTTTGGGCATTTGAGTTAATCCAATAATTATTTGCATTGGATTTATATAGGTGATATATTAACTATATGTCCAATAATTCTGATAATTGTTGAGGGGCTTTGGAATAAGCCATTTAGTCCCTGCAAAAATTGTCAGAAGCAGAAAAATTAGTTTGGTTCAAAAACCAAATTAAAACAAATGTCAGAAATAGAAAACAGGAACCAAAACACAAAAAAAGGGCAAGAACCCTAAAAATGCATTAAGTGAAGCCAAAATGCCCTAAAAATAGTTTTGGTAAATTTGGAAAGAGCTATACATCAAACCAAAATTCTGGAACATTTTTATGGAATAGTTTGGGACATTGAATTTAAATCATATTGTATTTGAATTTGGATCTATGTTCTTAATATATAGAATATATATATTCAAATAACTTTGAAATATTTTATGTGCATCAGGAACAATCCAGTTAGCAACATAAAAATATTCAAAGGTTTATTGGCACTGTTTGAATTCTGTTTTGAAGTTGAAAATAGTGGCAAAAGACAGAAAAAAACAGAAAGAAAATAGAAAAGGAGAGACAGAGAGAGGGAAGCCCAGCCACTTACCTGGCCGGCGCAGTTGGCTGGCCCAGCCCACCAGTAGCTTGCCAGTCGTCTTCAACCCCCGCCGACCGAAGCAGCTGCGTGCTGGACGCGCGCGCGTCGACGCCACCTCCTGCTTCACGCTGTCCCGCGCGCCCCCATTCCTCTCCCGTCGCCAGGGAGATGCCTAGAGCCCTCTCTCCCTCTCCCCTCTCTCCTCTGGACGCCTCCCTCTCCCTAGCGCCCGTCCCCAAGAGAACCGAGCACTGCCGTCGCCGCCGCTTGTTGTTGCCATGGCCACCGGCCCTCCCTCGCCCATCCAACATGCTCCAGAGATCCGCCACACCGTCCCCGCCAACTCCACCGAGCCACATGAGCTGGGAAGGACTGCAACTCCCTCGACGTTGCCGTCTTCTACCTCGGGCCATCGAGATCGCCGGCGCCGATTCGCGCCACCCGGGTCGTCCCCAGCCCCGCTGTCCGCACCCTTCACCTCGTCGTGAGCCCTGGTCCTTTTTCCCCCTTCTCCCCTCGTCGTCCTCGTGTCGCAGCGCAGTACCCCACGAGCTCCCGCGCCACCGTCCGCCATGGCCGGCAGGCCCGTGCTCCTGAGCTCTTCCCCTCACGATCCAGCATAGCAACGCGCTCAGCGCGTCTCTAGGAGCTCAAAACACCCAACCGCTACTCCTAACGTGCTCTGAGGCGTTGACTTGGTCGATGCCCGAACTCCGGCCGCCGCCTCCATGGTCGTGGCCATCGTTTCCGGCGACCCCGCGGCCTCCCGAGCAGCCAGCTAGATGTGGGCGTGTGCGGGCTATCTTCTGGTGGCCTTCACGCGTCCACCCGCCGCCTATAGCGCAACCCTGGTGAGCTTCCGCCGTAGCTTTGGTCACCGTCGACAGAACTCCGGCGAGAGCTGATGTGGCACGGTCGTTAACGCTAATCCCCCCTAATTAGCCACCTCACTTCCACTGACTGTGGGCCCCAGTGCCCACTAGTCTTGTAATTAGGCTAAACACACACTTGTTTAACTCTGTGACACTGACGTGTGGACCCCACACGTCAGGTTTGACTCCAGCCAGCACGGTTGACTTGCTGACGCAAGCATGACGCAGTAATTGACTTTCTGGATTTTAAATAAATCAGGAAATTCCAGAAAATGCACAAAACATCTAAAAATCATAGAAAATTATCTATAACTCCAAATAAGACAAATTATATATGAAAAATTATCAGAAAAATCCAATCTATCCATTTATGCTAGTTTCATGCATGTTAGAAGACTTTAACCTTGCTATTTAGGTGAAACAAGTTAATGCACTAATATGACTTCATAAAATGGGTTTGCATTTGAATCCTTGGTTCAACTGGACTCATTTCAATATGTTCTAGCTTGCATTAGCCCAAAATACATTCATATTGCCATGTCATAGCATGCATCATATTGTTGCATATCGTCATGTGTTGATTGAGTTCTTTCTCAGTTGTCGGTGTTTGTTCCCTCTCGATAGATGTGGTTCCGACGATGTGATCGATGACACCGATGAAGAACTATACTATCCTCAGAAGTGCGAGGCAAGCAAAACCCCCCTTGTTCATTCCGATATGATCCCATTGTCTCGCTCCTGCTCTCTTTTACTGCATTAGGACAACACCGTTTCAACTGTTACATGTTGCGGTAGCTGAACCCCTTTCCTCTGCATGACCTGTCATTGCCACGGTAAATAGATGAAACCCACTAGCATGAGTAGGAATTGTTTGAGCCCTGATGTGCCTACTCATTCATGCTTGTTTTCATGCCTGCTACTGCTTAGAGTTGAGTCTGGTCTGATTCATCGGGAATGAATTGGAATGTGGTGAACATGTCCTACCATTGAGAGCTAAGTGTGTGAACACGATTTGGTAAAGGTAGCGGTGAGAGGCCATGTAGGAGTACATGGTGGGTTGTCTCATTGCAGCCATCCTCAGGAACTGAGTCCTGTGTTTGTGATCCATGAACAGTTACTACCACACATTGGGTTCCGGTAACTCGGCCCCTCTCGGCTTATTAATCAACTCGATCTCTGTCCAGGAGTTGCAACTAGTTTCTGGTGTTTGTAGGTAGTGCTAGTAGTCTACCAAGTGGCACCCGGTACAGGTGGGCTTGGGATAGATTAGGCACAGTGGCACGATGTACCAAGTGGCACCCGGATGGTGGGCTTGGGAACACTGCACACATCGTTTGGGGCCGTGAGCGACACCCCGGCCGGATCTCCTTGCGGATGGAACCCGAATAGGCGATAAACCTGGACTAGAGACTTGTTGGTTAGTCAGGTCATGGCCGATTCCCTCGCCCGGCTTCCGCTTGAAGGTTGCCGAGGTACATGACGTGTACAGGGCGATAAGTGGCGAGAGCGTGTGTGAAGAAGTACACCCCTGCAGGGTTATCATTATCTATTCGAATAGCCGGATTCCTCGGATATGAAAACTTGGACCCCTTGCATAGTTCATAGACAAGTGAAAGTGGATACTCTAAAATGCGCAAGATAAGTGTGAGTGCTATGGATGGCATTCTAGCAGGGAGACAGGAGCGGATCCATAGTGGTGTATTGGTATGGTGAATTTGTGGACTCGTGTGCGCCACCTCAAAGAGTTACTTGCAGTCGTAGTTCAGGATAGCCACCGAGTCAAAGCTGGCCTGCTGCAGTTTAACTCCACCACCCCCTTTGTTAATACCGATGCATATGTAGTTAGTTCTGATGTAAGTCTTGCTGGGTACATTTGTACTCACGTTTGCTTATTTTATGTTTTGCAGAGAGACTTCAGTCCCGTTAATAGTTCCGCTTGGACTTTGATGTTTAGCTCATTAACTCAGCTACAATCTTGTACCTTGGGAGGGTCTTGTAGATAGTCAGGCTTCTCAGCCTTTTTCATTTGTAGATGTCTGTACTCAGACATGTTAAGCTTCCGCATGTGCTTCGACTTGCATGCTCTGAATGTTGGGTCATGAGACCCATGTTTGTAATATCTCGCTCTTCGGAGCCTAATGAATAAATACTTGAGTCGTAGAGTTATGTTGTGATGCCATGTTGTATTTACACATATTGAGCATATTGTGTGTATGATTGAAATGCTTGGTATGTGTGGGATCCGACAACCTAGTTGTTTATCCTTGGTAGCCTCTCTTATGGGGAAATGTAGTCTTGTGCTTCCATGAGCCATAGTAGTACGCTACAGCCCGGTTCACCGGAGTCCTGCTAGCCCAACACTACTGCTTAGGACACATGACTGGCCGACATGTGTTTCACTTCGTTCCTGTGTCTGTCCCTTCGGGGAAATGTCACGCGGTGACATCCGGAGTCCTGCCTAGCCTGCTACAGCCCGGGTTCCCAGAGTCCTGTTAGCCCAGTGCTACAGCCCGGATTCACACGCTGCTGACCGACATGCTCGATGTGATACATGTATGCCTGTCCCCATAGGTTGGTGCCGCTTTGGGTTCACGACTAGCCATGTCGGCCCGGGTTCTCTGTCATATGGATGCTAGCGACACTATCATATACGTGAGCCAAAAGACGCAAACAGTCCCGGGCCATAGTAAGGCGACACCCGTGGGAATACCGTGCGTGAGGCCGCAAAGCGATATGTGGTGCTACATGCTAGATCGATGTGACTTGGAATCGGGGTCCTGACAGTCTATTATTGCATTACTCTTTTTTTACGAATATATGTTCATTAATGACATGTTGCACCCGTACACTTTGGTACGGCCAATACGCCAGGGGCATAAGTACCCCACAATACGGTGTGAGAAGTCCGAACACTTTCACATGTGCGGCACCCCGAACTTATAGCATTATATGCATCAGCTCCGAATCATGTCTTGGGTCAATAGTTGGGTTTCCTCGGCTCCTATGTTTTGGTACCTTACGTTCCGTTATATCAGCTAAGGTAGCACTAGGAGAACTACTGCGATTGTGCCCCAGTTGAGCTGGGCTAAGCACCTCAGTAGAGAAAGCTAAAACTGAGCGTCATGATGAGGCGAGAGCTGGTCGCTGTTCGAGAGGTTTTCGAGTCCCTAAAGAATTATGCCGCTTAGAGCGAGGAGTCGGCTTTGTCCGGCCTAGGCGTGGATAGCGCCCCGAACTCGGTCTTCCGAACACTAGGGGCTTCGCCGAAATTTAAAATTATAGAATTCTATGGCTAAGTGAGAGTGTTCAAGCATTATAGTCTGATTGCCTTGTTCGTTGTGTTGAGCGCCTCCCTCGAAGGACCCAAGAATGGGAAAAAGAGCGAGCACCCTTCAAGATGCCCTCATAATACGCTTCCGGGACGCGATGCTCCTTGCCCGGCGATGGCCCGTCCTTCACCAGCTTCTCCGCATCCATCTTGCCCCAGTGCACTTTAGCACGGGCAAGCGCCCTACGGGCACCTTCGATGCAGACGGAGTGCTTGATTACTTCAAGCCGTGGACAGGCATCCACCAGCCGCCTCACCAGCCCGAAGTAGCTCCCAGGCAGAGCCTCTCCAGGCCAAAGCTGAACTATGAGGCCCTTTATGGCCTGTTCAGCCACCTTGTGGAGCTCGACCATTTGCTTCAGCTGGTCGCTCAAAGGCACCAGGTGTCCGGCCTCAGCATACTGAGACCAGAACACCTTCTCCGTCGAGCTCCCCTCGGATCGGTAGTAGGCGGCGGCATCAGATGCACAGTGGGGCAAATCTGCGAATGCTCCTGGAAAGCTCCGGACTCGGGTAAGTAACAAGTAATTCACTTTCACGTGCTTGCTTTGCATAATGAATGCCTTACTAGCCGCTATCTTCTTCATTGCTTCAATTTCATGGAGGGCATTCTGGGCTTCGGCCTTGGCAGACTTCATGCTTTAGAGGGCTGCCGCAAGCTCGGACGCTTGCGTCTTTGAATCAAGCTCCAAACTCTCGTGTTTTTTCACGAGAGCCTGGAGCTCTTTCTGCACCTCCTCCACCCGTGCCTCCTACTTCCCTCTCTCTGTGCGCTCTGCGGCCGCTCTGTTTTCGGCCTCGGACAGCGCTTTCTTAAGGGTTGCCACCTCGGTCGTGGCCCCTATAATAGCATGTTGATCCTGTCATTTTTTGCAACCACATCTTCTCTATATACTTGCGCAAGGTATTACTTACCTTCCTTCTCCTCAAGTTGCCTCTTGGCATGGCCGAACTCGTTCTCGGACCGCGCGAGGTTTTGCTTCAGTGTATCCACCTCCGCAGTCAGTGCGGCGGAGGCCAGCAGCGAAGCCTGCATATGCATATTGACTTGATTATGTTAGACTCCTGCGAATGTTATTAGATCCTCTATTCGGCTTTTCTTTCCGAACGCCGAACAGAGCATCAGGGGCTACTGTTAGAAGGCTAGTCAGTCCACTCTTGGCGGACTGAACCTTCTGGATCACCACACTCATAATAGTGCGGTGCTCCTAGTCGATGGAGGCCCCGTTAAGCACCTCTAGCAAATTGTCCGGTGCCTCCGGTTGGACAGAGGTCACCGGCTTGGTAGGCTTGCTCCTCTTGAAAGGAGGCTGCCTACCGGAGTCCGGAACCGCTGAAGGTTCCGGCGCGGTGTCCGGCTCAAGGCCGGAGTCGGAGCCCTTGGGGGTTTTATCCCCTTTGCGCCTGGAGTCCGGGAGGTCGCCTTGCGGCGCCTCCAGGACCACCTCCTCCCGGCTTGGAACCTGTTGGGACAGCACCTCGGCGTCGTCCGTAGGGTGGGGGGAGGTAGCGGGCGGAAGTGAATTCACGTCCGACGAATCCGGGGAGCCGCTCGACGACTCGTCGAGCCCGCCCTTGGGCGGACTACATAGTCATATTCGGCGTAAGGAGGAGCTATGCAAGAAAGGAACACTATGAATTGCTCTGGTGTCCGAATACTTACGATCTCGCCAGGGGCTTGGCCCTGTGCGACCACTCCTCTTCGCCGTCGTCGGCGTTGGTGGAGTAGTCTGGAGGAAGGGTCTTCCCCTTCTTGGACCCTTCGGCCTCCCCAGTTGGGGCGGCCTTCCTTTTCTTCCCTCCCCCCGCTGGAGGGGGAGAGGTCTCTTCTTCCTCCTCCTCGTCTTCACGGGAGGAGTGCACCTTGGAGTCGTCGGATGATGAATCCGACACCTCCAGGCGCCAGGCGCTCTTTCGAGTCCCCGTGGCCTTCTTCTTGGCCTTCTTCTCCGGCACCACATAGGGTGCCAGAACCAGCAGCTTCGCCAAGCGAGCGTCCGCTGGGCCTTCGGGCAAAGGAGCCGGACAGTTGATATGTCCGAACATCTCCTGCTAATCATGTCAAAGGTAAGGGAGCTTAGATCCCGCATGGAGTCAAACTATGAAAAACTAATACCATGTAAAAGGTAAAAATAGCTTACCGCACTAGCGTGACGCTGCGTGCTGAATCCGCGATCCTTGGTAGCGGATGCGGGGGCCTCGACGCCCTTGAAAAGCACCTTCCAGGCATCTTCGTATGTCGTGTCGAAGAGCCTGCTCAGAGTTCGGTGCTACGCCGGGTCGAACTCCCACAGGTTGAAAGCCCGTTGTTGACACGGGAGGATCCGGCGGATGAGCATAACCTGGAGTACGTTGACAAGTTTGAGCTTCTTATCCACCAGGGTTCGGATGCATGTTTGGAGTCCGGTCAGCTCTCCTTTTTTACCCCACGACAGGCCCGTCTCTTTCCAGGAGGTGAGCCGCGTAGGGGGTCCGGATCGGAACTCAGGGGCTGCGACCCATTCAGGGTCGCGCGGCTCGGTGATGTAAAACCACCCCGATTGCCACCCCTTTAGGGTCTCCACAAAGGAGCCCTCGAGCCATAGGACGTTGGGCATCTTGCCCTTCATGGCGCCTCCACATTCTGCCTAGTTGCCGCGCACCACCTTTGGCTTGACATTGAAAGTCTTGAGCCATAGGCCAAAATGGGGACGGATGCAGAGGAAAGCCTCGCACACGACGATAAACGCCGAGATGTTGAGGACAAAGTTCAGGGCCAGATCGTGGAAATCCAGGCCATAGTAGAACATGAGCCCCCGGACAAATGGGTGGAGAGGGAAGCCCAGTCCGTGGAGGAAATGGGGGAGGAACACCACCCTCTCATGGGGCCTAGGGGTGGGGATGAGCTTCCCCTCTTTGGGAAGCCGGTGCACAATGTCATTAGACAAGTATTCGGCCTTCCTCAGTTTTTTGATGTGTCCCTCCGTGACGGAGGAGACCATCCACTTGCCTCCCGCTCCGGACATGGCTGGAGAAGGTTGAGGTGGGGTGTGTGGACTTGGGCGCTGGAGCTTGAGTGCGCGGAAATGGATAGGCAAATGAGGAAGAAGGCGTGGATGAAAAGGTGGATCCTTATCCCCTTATATGGGCGGACGCGACTATGCGTCCCCACCAGCCTGGTAAAACTTGCTTATCTCCCAAGCGCCGTAATCAATGGCACAGTTGGTTCACCCACGCCCGTATTGATGAGAATCCTGGAATAAGGGGACACGATCTGTGCTTTGACAAGATGTGCCAAGGAAACCGCCTCGCTAAACGTGCTAAGGTGGGACAGTAAAACGATTCGAATGAAGACTTGGCCGTGGTGTGATGTCACGCTATGGAATACGTCAGCAGATTCAATTTGTGTAAATATTATTCTCTCTATGGAAATATGTGGAAACTTCTTTTGCAGAGCCGGACACTACCTTTGCGTTCAAAATCTTCTATGAAGTACTTGGAGGAGGAACCCGCCTTGCAATGCTAAAGACAATCTGCGCGCCGGAATCGTCGTCATTGAAGCCTGGTTCAGGGGCTACTGAGGGAGTCTGGATTAGGGGGTGTCCGGATAGCCGGACTTTCCTTGGCGTGGAAGGCAAGCTTGGCGATACAGATATGTAGATCTCCTACTATTGTAACCGACTCTGTGTAACCCTAGCCCTCTCCGGTGTCTATATAAACCGGAGGGTTTTAGTCCGTAGGACGACCATACAATCATACCATAGGTTAGCTTCTAGGGTTTAGTCTCTCTGATCTCATGGTAGATGTCCTCTTGTACTACCCATATCATCAATATTAATCAAGCAGGACGTAGGGTTTTACCTCCATCGAGAGGGCCTGAACCTGGGTAAAAACATCGTGTCCCCGGTCTCCTGTTACCATCCGCCTAGACGCACAGTTCGGGACACCCTACCTGAGATCCGCCTGTTTTAACACCAACAGTGGGGGATAGTAAGACGTCATCGGTGCCAGGAAACGGGATGAGGCGCAGACACGCACACTGGTGAACTTTACCCAGGTTCGGGGCTCTCCTAGGAGATAACACCCCTAGTCCTGCACTGCGGGGTCTCCGCATGATCACTCAAGCAACAATGGTGGCTACAAGCTTGCTCCTTGAGCTGTTTCTCTAGAGGGGGAAGAACAACAAGGCTAGCCCTAGCTTCCTCTCTCTATGGGTGTGTGTGATGACTAAAGTCTGGACCCTTTGCATGGGTGCCCTGGGGGTTTATATAGTTCTACCCCCCAGGGGTACATCGGTAATCTAGCCGGGTGTAGGACCCGGCTGTCAGTGTCTATAGTCGTCGACTTCTCCGTCGGCCGCTAGGGCCCGCCGCCTGGTGGGTCCCGCCGGCTATCTTGTACTTCACTGACAGGCTTCACCCGCCGCTTGCAGGTCCTGTCGGCAGCTTAACACTATGGCGATGCCACTGATGATGTGTGCTTTGTTGGGGAAGGCGTGGCTATAGTGTCGCTGCCTGGCGGGCGTTCCGTGTAGCCATTCCCCATCTCTTATGGTTAATGACGCACAGATTCTGAGGTAGGGGGAGGGCCGCCTGCTGGGAGTCAGCCTCCCCTTGCGCCGGCTGGTCGAAGTTGGCCGCCTTCCAGCTTCTTACGGTCAGGTAGGGCTCGCCGCTAGCAGGCCGTACCGACAGCCCGTAGTGGGGGTATGGCCCTCTCTGCTATGGGTGATGTCATGGGCCGCGTGGCAACAGTGCCGCACTGGACGGGGAAGTCCGTCCGGTACGATGCACTGTGGCCACGCTCCGCCCTAGATTCGGGGTGGAAGACGGTACTGTAGCCACACCCGTCTTGTCGCCTTAATGTGGTGTATACTTTGAGGGCATGAGGGGCCGCCTGCTAGGAGCCGGCCTCTCTGGAGGCCGCCTGCCAAGAGTCAGCTCATCTCATGGCTTTCTTCTGAAGAGCTCCGCCCTTCGGCAGCCGGCCAACTCTACCAGCCGGCCTCGAGAAGGCGGTACTTTGTCCTTGGGATTTGAGGGGCGTGGCCGGCTCAGATGTCTTGAATCATCGTGGGGAGCAGATGAGGCTACCCGTGGTCGTTTACTCCAACAGTCATCCTTATATATTCATCAGTCTTGCTATAAGTCACAGTAGATGCTATATAGGTCCGTCGGATCTTACATTAAGATCCGTGTAAAAATTTATTTTTAGATTTTTCTTTTTTCCCTCTTAAATCTCAGTCGAGTGAGACATAGCCACACCATTAAACAGAGGCTCAGGCGCCATTAATGGAGACCTTGGGAGAGAGGTGTGGGCGGCAGATGGAGGTCAAAGGGCTCTCCTCCCGATAAGCACAAGCATGGGTCTGTTCGCACGCCTCCCGTACTCAAATAGTTACCATGCATGGCACCTCCTAGCTAATAAAAAAGGGGACACGTGGCGGCACGTAAATGGTAAGTAGGATGCCCATGGTTTCAATAATACTTGTGTTTCTGATTGTAACGTGACATCACTTGTTCCAAAATGACTTTGTTGATTGTTAATGTGTGCGCCTTCGCAAATCAGATAGCAAAATTACCACAGCATGTTGGTGCCATGTCATGACACCAAGCCAAGTTTCATGATTTTCATGCGTGTCTTGGATTTACAGGAATTAAAAAAACAAGTTTCTCAATGTTTCTGGCTAAGCCACAATGCCCAGATGTTTGAATTTCATTCCCATTTCTTGCATGGGACCTGGAAATTTACCCGATGACACACATGTGATTTTTCAACCAATTTTGGTGCACTGGAGCATGTGCTTGTATTTCAAATTTGAATTATGCACACAAAGGTGACACATTCCCTCTCAGAACCATGAGGCTTCTTGAGAGAAGCTCTGGTTTGCAAGAAGCTTATAGCAAAACCTGTTCCTATTTGGCCAATTTTTTTACCACGGTATGGTAGTACCATGACATGGCACCATGCCAAGTTTCATGATTTTAAGGCATGTTTTGGATTTACAAGAATCTTAAAACCAAGTTTCTAAATGTTCTCGGCCGAGCCACGATGCCCAGATGTTTGAATTTCATTCCCATTTGGGACCTAGAAATTCACCCGAGGACACACATGTGATTTTTCAACCAACTTTGGTGCACAGGAGCATGTGCTTGTAGTTCAAATTTGAATTATGCACTTTAAATGACCTTAAACTCAATTAATGTATAAAAAGGCCAAACGAACCAGGAATAATTCCAAAATTTAACAGGGCACTCATGTAGTTCTATGTTACCTCTATAAATAAACTCAAGGGGGGCAGCGTATATCGTTTCACACTCAAAGGTGACACGTTCCCTCCAAGAACCGCGAGCCTTCTTGAGAAAAGCTCCGGATTGCAAGAAACTTATACCAAAACTTGTTCCAATTTGTCCCAATTTTTTACCACAGAATGTTAGTGCCATGACATGACACCATGCCAAGTTTCATGATTTCCATGTGTGTTTTGGATTTACAGGAATTTAAAAACCAAGTTTCTCAATGTTCTCGGCCGAGTCACGACGCCCAGATGTTTGAATTTCATTCCCATTCTTGCATGGGATCTAGAAATACACCCAAGGACACACATGTGATTTTTCAACCAACTTTGGTGCACCGGAGCATGTGCTTGCAGTTCAAATTTGAATTATGAACATTAAATGTCCAGAAACTCAATTAATGTATAAAAAAGGCCAAGCAAACCCGGAATAATTCCAAAATTTAATAGGGCACTCATATAGTTCTATGTTGCCTCTGTAAAGAAAATCAGGGGGAGGCAGCGTATATCGTTTCGCACACAAAGGTGACATGTCCCCTCTTAGAACCACGAGGCTTGTTGAGAGAATCTCCAGTTTTCCAAGAAGCTTATACCAAAACTTGTCCCAATTCATCCAAAAATTATACATATGAAAACAGGGTTTAGATTATCCCAAACATCTCGCTACCTAGACCAATGTACTCTAATTTGAATTCAACATAAAATGGATACAAATATTTGAATTGGAGATCGTATGGTACATGTAGTTCATAGTGAAATATGATTACTGCTATATGCATGATTTTTCTTATCAAGATAATATTTAAATCATGGTATAACTTGACAACAATTATATTCAAATAAGGAAAATTTATTCAAATTTAGTCCATATGGTAGACGACAATATATATGTTCATAGGGTGGAGTAAAATGTTCATATATGATGGACAATCAAATTGTAGGACTACATCCATTATAAACCGCAAGGTCACCTAACAATATATTCGAATTCAACATAACATGGATTCAAAAATTGAAATACGAGATCTTGGCATTTGTAATCATATAAAAAGGGACATGACTCTTTTTTGGTGGGAATTGATTTGTTTTTTATTGTTGTTGAGGAAAGTGCGAATCGATTTGGTACTATATAGGGTAATCTTGTTCTCCCGATATTTTTTGTACATTTTTCTTGTAGTTCTTTCAATGGAATTTATACAAATATAGTAAAAGGGGACATGACTCTCTTGTGTCTTGTATGAATTGTTTTTTTGTACACGTTAAGTTTGTTCTACCGAACATGGAATCCGCGCCTTGTTATCCTGAATTTTCAAGCTTGAGTATCTTTTGTCTCATCTGCTTTGAAACTCCCGCCTCTTCAACCCGCGCCGTGCCTTCTTATCCCGAAATTTTGACGCATGCGAAAATGCCCTCCTCATCTGAAATCGGTCCCGCAGCCCAGACACACAAAACCGGTGGGGGTACGCTGGTAACTTACCCTACATTTCGCACAAGCGCGTCCCTATGCCATGGCTCCCCCTACCTTCCACTTCGTCCCCCATTCATGCACCGAGGCCATCAAAACCCGCGAAACCCCATGCTCCTTCGTCGGCCTCCTGACCACCGCCCAACCAGAGACTCTTCCCCAACAACATCTTCCACCACAACAGCTCGCCGTCCCTCATCCACGGCACCGGATGAGGATCCGTCGTCGATCTCGTCGTCCCGCCGAATGAGCCGCCCCATCCTCCACCTCCAAGGAGCTGCCCCAACATTTGCCTTGTCTATTGCGCCACCTCCATGCCCACAGTGTTGTCTTGACCTGCCCCACTGGCACCACATCACCCTCACCAGTTCCTCCGATGAAGCTGAGGCCAACTCGGCACCACAAAGGAGGTTCTGCACTCACCGCTGCATTTTATCTTTTATTCGATCTCACGGGGCTATCGGTGCTCGATACCGAGCAGCCATGGTGGGTCTCCATTGACGGTGCTGTCGCCGGCCACTTCATCCACGGTGTCTCTCCCCCATGTCGTTGCTTCCTCGGCGGAAACTTCCACACCGGCACTAGCTGTAGCTACTCTGTCTCTCGCCCGCGTTGCTGCTGCTGCTCCGGCTCTCGCTCGCGCTGCGGCTTTGTTCTTGTTGTTGGTCGCACTGCTGCACTGCTCTTGCGTTTATTCGTGCTGCTTCTCTGCTCTGCTATTGCTGTCGGTTGCATTGTTGCTTCACTCTTGCTCTTGTTCGTGCTGCTGCTCTGCTCTTGCTCTCGCTCGCGCTGCTGCTGGTGGTGCTACACGACCTCTGGCAGCTACAGGAGTTGCTGCTTTAGCACTCGCTCACGATGCTGCTACACGACTTGCTCTCTACTAGTGCATTCCCTGCTCGAGCGTCTGCTGATTTAGATCACGGCTTCTCTGCTACTAGTGCTCGAACGCCCTAAATATCTATTGCAATGATCTACTACTAGTTCAATCAGTTTCGACAGTAAAATTCAGTTTGGACTATAAAGTTCAGTTTCTTCAGTTAAGTTCAGGGTGAACAGTATTTATAGCATCTGTTGGAGCGGTCGTGGCGCGGCTGTTGTGTTTTACATCTAGCACTTTTTGGAGACGTATTTTACATTATCTATTGCAGATGATATTAGAGTCCCACTTCAGATTAACATTGTATGTCTTGTCCTACTTCAGCCTCGCCGTCGTACACCTCACCGGAGCTGCTCCAACGATGGAACCGTCCATCACAGTGGAGTGGTACCCTCGGTGCCATTTCCAAAGGCCTCAAATCTTCTTCCCTCCCTCCGACAGTCACACCAGCATCACCATCCTCCACGTCCAACCCAATGATGCTGAGGTCGACAAGGCTATGCTAAAGAGGTTGTACACTTGTTGCATCACTTTGTTACTCTGCATTCATATCGATCCCTCAGGGATCCTTTGCTATGGAACTACTATGGTACTACCATTCGTGCATTTGGTTAGAAGGAGTGGAGCAAGCAAAACTGGAGGATTTTTTCCTTTGGTGTCTCTTTCAAAGAAAAAACATAGGAATTTTAATACCCACTTGGATGTCCTTTTCAAATTAATATGCATGAAGAACAGGACTAATTGCATTACTGGCATATTAAGATTCTTATTTTTTTTCATTTTCATGTGGTTTGACTTTAATTTGACCATGTTTCTTCATTCATGTGTTCTTCCAATTCATGTGAACCAAACACCCAGGTTGACAGAAATCCTATGTTTCCAAATGCTCTGTTTTGCACGTGCATTCCTATCATATTCCTGTGTTTTTCCTGTCCCTACATTTATAGAGTCCTCCAATTCTAAGGAGCCCTGACAGATTTACTTCATTTTCTGATAAGCGTCAATGAAAACTCTGTGTGTTATGTCCTGCTCCTGTCATGCCGTCATCCACCCCACCTGAGGTGCACCATCGAGAGAAGCGTTCACTGCAGCAGAGATTCCCCCTGCAGACTTTCTTTCGCCGCCTCAAATCATCTTCCCCGTTGCTGACAGCCACGCCAACTGCATTACCATCATCGACTGAGCAGATGAACCTGAGGACTACACAGTTCTGGAAGAGAGGTCGCACTCTTTCGTGTTTGCTTACGTTATACATCGGTTATTATTACCCGCTACTTTATCGTTCAAACTTGAGTTTTAAAATGCCCGTGGGGCACATATCGAGGCATCAACGAATAGTATTTGTCTACTATTTAGTTCATCTGGGGTCTTCTATGTGGTTCATGTTTGGTGGGCAACAAACAGTAGCTGATCCATTGTCTATCTTTTTAAACTGGAGCTATAATCTACCTGCTATCATTAGTTTTGGATCTATCCACTCGTTTGCTACCATCAGTCTTGATTTCTGCATGCACCCCTTAGGCCTTACAAAATCTAACTATTTCTTTATTATGCATGTCAGTTATTGTACACAATCGTACTGAACATGTAGAGAAAAAGAGAAGACCGTTACGTGGGAATATAATGTCATGCAGACGCTGCTCCATGGTGGGCAAAGTGGGGCCCCCCTCCCGCCAATCCAGATTGTATTCCAGAGGAAGATAACTGTTCAGATGGGGATTCAGAGGGAGCCGACCACTCCTATTTACCACCTGAGGTGTTTGCTCTAACCTAGCATGTTGATGTTGGTCATATCATGCATATGGCGCCTCGCATTGCTTACATTATACATCTTATTTGTCATCAGCTTAGTTTAGATTTGCATTGTGTTAATGCCACCTGTTTGGTTTCTATATCATACTCCCATTGTTCCTAAATATTTGTCTTTTTAGATATTTCAACAAGTGACTACATACGGAGCAAAATGAGTGAATCTACACTCTAAAATATGTCTATATACATCTGTATGTGGTAGTCCATTCAAAATCTCTAAAAATACAAATTTAGGAACGGAGGGAGTATATGGGAATTATGCAATGCCATCTTCTTTAGCCAGGCATCATATACGTGAATCATGCAATGCCATTCTGTTTAGCCAGTCATCGTATATGTGAATTGTATCGTGCCATATTTTTTTCATAATGTATTCCATTTGTCAACAATGTTTATACATTCAACTACACTTCCTGTGCATAAGCCATTTGAGTTGGTCATGCGAAAATCTGGAGTGAAAACAAGGTCTTCTGAGCAATCAGTGCTACCTGTCGATGCAGATTTCTTGCCGGTTACAGATAACTCCTGAGAGGAGGATTCAGAGACAGATGACCAGTCGTATCCCCCCCCCGAGGTGCATGCTCTAACTTGGCAGGGTTTTATTACTCATATCATGCATATGGTGTCCTGCATTGCCATGCCATCTGCTTAGATTAGACATGCTTTGTGTGAATGCCTCATGTTTGCTTTCTATATCAGATATGTGAATTACGCAATGCCATGTTTTTCAGCCAGTTATCATATATGTGAATTATGCACCGCCATGTAGCCAGGAATCATATATGTGAATTATCTCATGCCATCTTTTTTTCATTACGTATTCCATTTGTCGACAATCTGTGTATATTGAACTACTCTTCATGTGTATCATACATTTGAGCTGGTTATGGAAAAATCAGGAGTGAAAACAAGGTCTTCAGAGCAGGCAATGGTACCTATTGAAGCATATATCTCGATGGTTACAGGGAGCTCCTTAGAGGAGGATTCAGAGAAAGATGACTAGTCCTATATCCCACCTGAGGTGTATGCTCTAAGTTGCAATGTTTATATTTCTCATATCATGCATATGGTGTCTTGCATTGCTTAGTTTAGAAATCATATGCACAATATTGAATTCCATCTGCTTAGTTTAGAGATCATACATGCGAGTGCCAGCTGCTTAGTATATGAATCAATTATGTCAATTATATCATTCCATCCTGTATACGTAGACAACATGTATGTGAATTATTTCACGCCAACCTATTTTAGAAAGACATCATATAGTTTTGTCATGTCATCTTGTTTAGATACTCATCATATGTTGAATTATGCCATTATATCCTGTTAAGTTATCCATCATATATCTAAAACTGTGTCATGCTATCCTGTTTCGTTAGGCATCATATATGTGAAATTGTGTCATGATGTCTTGTTTGGTTAGACAACATATATGTGAATTACCACATCTGTCTATCATACAATGTTTGTATGTTCAATTTCTTTTCTTCTTTATTAGCCATTTGAATTGGAGGGGGTGATGGCAGAATCTAAGGGAGCAAAAAACAAGTTCTTCACAAAAGACAGTGCTACCCATCGATGCAGATAGAACCATGGTTGTATTGGCCCACAAACTAGCCCCGCCACACATAATCGAGACTCTTCCAGATTGCACACTTACACCGTTGGGTAGAGAACCAGCTACTACAACCCATCTAACCCCAAGTGGATAGTAACCTACTTCTAGTTGACAAAGCACCATGTCCATCACAGAGTACCCCCACACGAGCAGTTTGTAAAGCGATTGCAGTGCCCAAAGCACGAAGACCACCACACCGAACCCAAACTCCACGTTTAAAGCAGAAGAGCAACTGTTCTCAAGTCAGATTCCGTAGCTATGGTCCATACTCCTTTGCTGTTTCATCACTGTATTTACTCATACCAACTACTTTTGAATTTGAAGGATCCAATTGAAATTCCAATGGCGCAACAGGTATGTTTTAAACCTATTTCTTTAACTCGATTACTGTTCTAACTTCTTGCTCTATGTTGATTTTAGTTTCAGTTGTATAAACAATTATGTTCTCATGTGATGCACATTACAAGTGTTCCCAATGCTATGTAGTTTCTCACACTTATATTCTGTCTATGCTGCTGTGTCTTAAAAATATATGAGTTGAACTGCGTCTCTATCTTGATTTGGCAACATAAACTAGAATGATATGGACAGTACAGTGAACATAGTACATAGATATATGTTTGTTTCATGTTGTTATCCTGTCCACCTTACTACTGAACCGATTTACCAAAATGAGTTTCGTATACTACATGCTAAACATGTGATGTGTCTGCTTGTTTCTCTTGTAGTATGCGAACAGAATACTGTAGAAGAGCACCGCACTATGCAATGGTAGAGAAAGTAATGCAGATAAGGTTCAAGATAGTGAGATAACCCTGTTGGTCTCCAAGAAAGGTGATAAAAACGATCTTATAGAAAGTGAGAAAACCCCACAGTCCTGCGGTAATGTAGTGTTCGAGTTACTGGCCAATACCGCTGGCACAAGCTCTTCGAACTCGCTGCCTGAATCACTTCGACTTCTTCAGTCTTAGCTACAAGCTGAAAGGCATCAGTCAGCTGTGTTGCGGCAAGAAGCCGAAGGACTGAGGAAGTCCCTGCATAATTCAGATGCATACTTTCTTGTGCAACAGCAAGCGCTGGAGGATTTAAGCTCCAAACAAGAGAAAGTTAATAAGCTTGCTAAGCATCTTGCCAGCATTATGGGTACTCAGGATATTGTTTCTTGAGCTCTTCTGAAGTGGTTTCAGTTCTGGACTTATTTTGTTGTGGCATTTATTTGCACTGCTCGCCAACTTTGACAACTAGTGTATGTGATATGCTGCTTTGTTCCCTATATTCGCACTGGTGACGAACTTTGATGCCCAGTGGATGTAATATGTGTAATAGTCGTGATAGCCTAGCGTAAGTTGCTTGCTTATTTATTTCCTTGTCTTGTTTCTTTGTTTGCTTGTAGTTAGTGCAGTTCTTTTTCCGCAGTTTGCTAGTTGCCGCAATAACCTATTTTTAAAACTAGCACTGGTACAGTGAGGTGCTATACAAACGGGTTTTAACCCCTTTCCGCGACGGCGTTCGGAACCGTCACCTAGTGACTAACTACAATAGGGGGGTCCTTCCCACACGACCCATAAACCGTCGGGGATATGCCCTCCTGGCACACACGCTCGGCAAAATGAGGTCGTGTGCGACCGACGAGTGACCAAATACGGTTATACATACAGTAGTGCTAAAAATACAATTATATAGGCGAAATCGTTTTCGGTCGTAAGTACATCCCACACAGTCAGTCCCCGCTAAACGTTTTCGTTCGTATATACATCCCACACAGTCACTCCGGGGAAAATATTTGCGCAAGGTGGCGTAACACAAACAGTTTTCAAGAGAATGTCCTGTGTGATTGTTCATTGATCCAACATGGTTTATTCCTAGAAACTGTGTGCGTTGCCTGAGGTCATTGCCCATGGTGTTTTCTCAATAACCGTTTGCAATAGGAAAACCCAATTAGCAGGATAATTGCCCTATTATTAATAATCCATTTACTAATCTAATTGACATTCATATTAAGCACATAATATATTTCATTTCCATATTAAGGAAGCAGGATTTCATAATTGAAATACATCCGAGTACAATATGATATAGCTTCAGCACTCAGCTACCCCATTACACAACTGCACCAGCACCAAGTTTCACATGCAACATCTAGAACCTTTTGAAATTAGCATCATAGACGGTACATAGACAGTTGCATCTCATCTGGAAAACTGCTGAAGCGGAAGGCGAATATTGAGCCTTCATTCATGTTGAAGATCTTTGCAACTTTAGGCTAGTGCCTGTGGATGATTGACCGTCCATCCTTCGACCTCTTCAGGAACACTTCAATATTGAACCGTGGGTGTTGTATGAAAACTTTCCTCACCTCCTGACCACAGAGGTGGTTTGAGAGGTAATCACTAGTGAACTGCTTTGGAAAGGCCTGAAAACAAGGATGTGCATAAATATCTTATCTATATTGGAAACAGGGCAAAGAAATAAAAAAGGCAAGCTATAACAGTTAGTACCATCTTGTAAACTTCAGTGCTTCTCATTGTTTCCCTGCAACACATATAAGGTAGTCATCAGGTTAAGTAAGGGTTCGCATGCTATGAATAAAATATGTTGATGATAAATAATTAAGCACATTGCAGATTCATTAGATTAATTCAAGCCACATGGAAAACCCATTTATCCAAACCGAGCATGATTAAGAACTAGGAAATATAGCACTTGTATATGTTTCTCATGCATTAAGTGCAGCCAAATTCGATTTATTCCTCACATGGTATACAATAACAGAATGCAGCCACACCAATTGAACATCGCATTGCATAATTGAACTAAGCAGTTAACTAAACACCACAACAAATGAACCAAACGTTAACTCAGCACCACATTGCACAATATAACATACTCCTAATAGAAGATCAGACAGTTAACCAAACCAAGCATGCTTAACAACTTGGAAATATAGCAATTGTATTTGTTTCTCATGTATTTAGTACAACCAAATTCGATTTATTTCTCACATGGTATACAATAACAGAATGCAGCCACAACAATTGAACATCGCATTGCAGAATTGAACCAAGCAGTTAACTAAACACCACAACAAATGAACCAAACGTTAACTTAGCACCACATTGCACAATATAACATATTCCTAATAAAAGATCAGACAGTTAACTAAACCAAGCATGCTTAAGAACTTGGAAATATAGCAATTGTATTTTTTTCTCATGTATTTAGTACAGCCAAATTCGTTTTATTTCTCACATGGTATACAATAACAGAATGCACCCGCAACAATTGAACATCACATTGCAGAATTGTCGGGGATATACCCCGTGATATGACCCGGCTAGATATATGACCCGGCCGGACTTGGCCTTTCATTGGTAACCCTCCAGAGGATTGGGGACTCACGGGTCTGGCGGCTTACTAGTCTAACGACTCACGAGCCTGGCGACTCACTGATGGCCTTGACGGCGGGACAGATAAAGGACTAGGCCCAAGGCCTAGAAGGCCGGCTCATGTTATGGTGGGCCGACTTAAGAGGAAAGGCATAAGGAATATTCTCCTACAAAGGAAGCAAGACTAGGACTCCACGTGTAATAGAGTAATCCTAATCCTACTAGGACTAGTCATGTAAACCACCCCTTGAACATATATAAGGAGGGGCAGGGCACACCAAGAGGGACAAAAATAATTGCTAAGGATAGACACAACTAAAGGGGAGCCGGCTTATGCGGTGACTCCCTCATGAGCATAATGAGACCTAGCCACAAACAGCATGTAGGGCTATTACCGGATGATGTTTCCCAGGGCCCGAAGCTGTCTAAATCCTTGTCTTGTGTGTTGATCCGCCTCGCGTCCCTCATCCTGATCAACCCCTCTCAAGATACCACATAGATGCTATGACCTCATGACTAAGTCCTCACACTAGGACATCTACCATGACAAATCCACGACAGTTGGTGCCCACCGTGGGGCTATGCACGGTGGTGTTGAGTTCTTGGAGGGACTTCTTCAGAGATCAAGAAGCTCGTGATGTGTTGGATGAAAAAGAGCCGGTGCAGAAAACATCATCACCGACGAACAGCCGGAACGACGTATGAAATTTGAGATGAATTTTAGGGTTGCATTTTTTACTGCTGCCGAAAAGATCATGGGATCTGTCGAGACTGAGACAAAGTACATGATGCAAATACCAGGAAAGAAAAAAAATGCCACAACCTGGGAAAAAATTACCCTCGGACTTGGACTCTTCCGTTGAGCCACCCCGTTGTCGACCTTGCCTTGCGTCCGGCTGGTGGTTCGCCTCAGCCTCCGCCACCGCCGACAACCCGTGGCCACGGGTACGGCTTCGAATCTCCGGCAGCCTCAGTCCGCCTCGTCGTGGATCGCCTCTGACACCTCCAGACCTCGCGCTCCAATCACCGCTTTGGCCGCACCCACCTCAAGTCACCGGCCGCCTCAGTCTCCAATCTAAGCCGTCGGGCGGTTTCGCCTCCGGCGCACTGAGCCACCCCGATTCTCCGATGCCTTTGCCCTCGCGTGCCTCGTGCCTCAGCGGACATCTCACCCATATGGAGAGCCGCCGCGCCACCGCGCCTCGAGTCGACCCGGCATCACAGCCATCTCCACCGTTTCTTCGAGCAAGCCCTGCGTCCATGCACCTATGCGGCTGTGCCCGCCTTAGTCACCGCCCCGAGCCGCCCGCGACTGCGCCATCTCCGTCTTTGTTTTTCCACTACTATCGGATGAGTCGCTTGCAGTTGACGTCCCTTTTTGCTTCTACGTGAGTTGCCATGCTGGGTTGCGCTTGTCTCAAGCCGCTCGTTCCGCCTCGTCACGGATCGCCTCCGCCGCCGCGCGCCCGAGCCGCCGTGGTTGTTTCCATGTTAGGTCTCAGCCCATTGTTCGCCTGCTCAGCCGCCGGCCACTTATGCCTGTGAGTTGCTTGGTACTGAGAAAGATGCAGCATTACTTAGCTGCAGTTGATTGAGTTGATTGACTTATCAGGAAAAAGACACTGGAATACTGGAAAAGCAATGCTGCTCATTGTAACATGAAAATGCAGTTGAAGCTTAAAGTGAGTTCGCCAGTTCCATGGGATGGTACGTTCCTGCACTACAAGATTGAGAGGATCACCAACAATTGACGGCCTTGTACCACGGAGAAACTGAGAAGAAAAGAATAACGAAAGGAGTGGAACACGGAGAGATGCCAAATCCTACTATCATTTAATGCTTGGTGCCATCAATCAAAACAGTCGAAGGAATAACAAATACTGCTTCTGTATGACAGAAAAAGTGCTAATGTTGGTTTTAACCTTCCCTCAAGGGAGAAGCATTGCAAAGGGATACTGAAATCGCACGCGTTGAGTTACTCCCGCATGGTTTCGTTTGGAGCTGCCACACTTCTGGGCCGCCGTCTACTTCAGAATAAAGGCCTTACCTTGAGGCATCTATGGCCGGCCTCAAGCTGCTGCCCCAGTTTTCCTCTGCTTCCGCTGCAGTCGTGACTAGTATCGCTCAAGTTCTTCTCCATACCGCCGCCTCGCAGAGAACCGCCGCTGGAGAGCCGCCCTATTGAGCTACCTGGCGCCTCGCGCCTTAACTGTCGTCTCACCCTTGTTGAGCCGCCTGTTGAGTCGCCCGTGAGTCGTCTTCAAGCTGTCCCTTTGCTGATACTCATTGAAACACCTGACCTCGGTTGTGAGTCGCCATCGTTGGCCGCGCCGCAAGTCACCGCGGTCTTGGTTATATTTTCAATCGCCCCTGTTTGAGTGACAACGCCTAGCGACCACTGCCATGAACACCTCATTGCAATAAAAAGAGATAGTGGATAAATCACCATTGAAACTACTGGAGACTATTCACGGACACTATATATGGATCATCCGTTGTGCGGACAAACCAGGTGATATCTATCCAAGTTTGTTTTATTAGCACATATTGTTTTTTGTCAAAGAACAGTTTATCTTTGTCTTGGTCTGCAATATTGTTTATGCAAGGCAATTATTCACTGCAAGAATGATCGTTATATCACGGATATAAAGCTCGCACCAATATTATCAAGCGCCAGCATCCAACCATGCCACATTGTTCAACAAATGTGTGTGCAAACCGCCATCTCTATGGCTTAGTCTACAACAACAACACCGCGCCCGGCTCACCCATCTGCGCGGGTTTACAACACCACAGATAACTTACCCGTCCGCCCCCGCGGCCGACTGTCCCGCCTGCGCCAGCTTACAACACCGTGGCCGACTCATCTATCTATGCCGCCTATAATGATGTGGTCGTCTTTACTGTCCGCCCTGTGATCCGGTCTATTCCAACAGTTCTGGAGGCAAATTATCATATGTGGTCAGCCGCTATCTATACTGGATGACCCAATGGGTAGGTGCACAAATCGCCGCCACTACAGTTTGGTTAAACTCAAAACAGCCAGTTGGGATGAACCATTGACCGAGTTGCCAACACGACTCATACGGGGTCATTTATAACCCGCCGCGGTCACCTCAACCTTCTATGGATTCACATCGTGTTATCAATGCCAATGATATACATCTTACGCTATGGTCAAATATGGAGAATCTCAAGCCAACTCCTCGAGTATTCTTAAGACTCGGGGGCTACAATGATATAACTCGGCAAGTCTTGCCAGTTTCAGCAAAATTCAAGAACTCCGGGTCGTTGGAAGGAAAATAACCCGGCCCCGGAGATTATTGCTATGTCGATAAAAATTTAAGGGCCGTCAGAAAGTTTCCGGCTCAAAATGAAGGTTCCGGTTCAAGGGAAATATGTCTCCTACAAACGCTTAATATTCGGTTCACAATCCAGCTCAAGGGAAATCTGTCTCCCACAAAGCTCTGGAGCTCTAAATCCGATTTAAATCTCCAGCTCAAGAAGAATATCCATCTCTCGCAAGTTCTAGTTCTCAGGAAAATTACAGGGACCAAAGAGAGTTGGATGCACAGCACAGCTCAAACATAGGTCCCTGACGAGCACAAATTGTTCGTATGTCACTTAGGGGCTTCCTGTTCAAACATAGGCGTATTCGACCAAAGAGAACATAGCGTTACTACCCTCTTGACCAGGTTTGTTCAAACATAGGCGTATTCAACCAAAGAGAACATAACCTTTCCAGGTCATCCTACCTGTAACCAACTGCTTCAACTCCATCAGGTAATCCTGATTGACCCGCCGAACTCTTAACGATCAGTCTTTATGGTGTATTCGACCAAGATCTGAGCTCGTTAAGGTTAAAACGCCGGTTTGTCATGTGAGAGCACGGCTTACAAATAGTCAGGATGGATCCAGGCTGCTAAAGCTGCCTTCATTGAAACTTGGTTAAACCTGCATGTTTGCATGCAACTACTCTGTCACCGCGTACTCCTGATAAGTCTTTGAGCAAGACCTGGCTTTATCTGGGTTCAAATGTTGATTGGGTACTGTGAGTGTCGGCTATAGAATGCGAGGATACTCCAGTGGCTCAGGCTAGTTTCATTGAAGTATTCTATTATCATACACATACATCATCATACATTGCATCATACACATACATCATATTATATTGCATCATACATTGCATCATCATTGCATCATCATAGCATGCATCATATATATATAGATAAACTCGTTTATATTGCAGGAACCGGTTTACAAAACGGGTTATATTATTCAAATATTTAATAGCCAACATGGCTGGATTTTTATTATGGTTGTCAATAACAAATATTATGATTGAGGTTTTCAAAGTCGCTTCAGCGCAATGGCTATTATTTTATCAATGGATATAATTTATTCTACAATGGAAGGAATAGTCCCAAGTCGCTGTAGGCCTATGACCCGGCACTTGGGGGTACATTATTCAAGTTGAGATTACATCAAGTATGAAAGTCCCATGTCACTGCCAGCATGTACCATGGCACTTGGGGGCTAATGCAAAGTCATTTTTTGATCACCTTATTGAAGACCCGACTCATCACATTGTAATGAGCCGGCCCTTGGGGGATACACATTGCTGCTTGAATATACATGATCATACATATAAAGTCCCTGCTCATTATTGCATAATGACCCGATCCTTGGGGGCTACACTGGTTAAAGTTTTTATGAGAATAAGACAATTACAAGTCCTAGGTTGTTGCAAGCATGACAACCCGGCACTTGGGGGCTACATATGTGGAATATTCAGTTTTGACTAGTGATTGAGATGAATAACCTGGATTTCTTCAAGGTTGCAACATTTATATTGAAGTAAGTCTTAAGACGTTACTACGCTCCCTTCTTAAGACTTGGGGCTACAAGTGATATGCATATAAAGGAGGAACATCTTAAAATTCTCAGTTTTGAGCAAACTAGGAAGATCAATTGTGTGACCCGGCGTTGGCAACAATCATGACCCGGTGCCTATAACAGTCATGACCCGGAATCATCAGTTTTTATAACCCGGCAATTTTGGAGATCATAGCTCGATAAGTTCTACATTTTAAAGCTAGCTGAATATTAGTTGAATATTTGAAGACCAATATTTTTGTCAAGTTGGAGCATTGAAGGCCGACTCAAATGGATTCTTTATTTAAATATCTCTTCTATAAGCAAATTGAATATGAAGCTAGTCTATTGACCCAGTTTTTCTAGAAGAAGGAAATGACAGACTTAAGGATGTTCAGGTGCCGGCTTACAAGAATATTTAACCCGGAGCACAACCTGTTAAATTTGTTCTTGTGTTTTGTTTACAGGATCAGTTTAACATGGATAAATCCAAATTAAACTGGGGGGCAAATGTCGGGGATACACCCCGTGATATGACCCGGCCAAACTTGGCGTTTCATTGGTAACCCACCAGAGGATTGGCGACATACGGGTCTGGCGGCTTACTAGTATGACGACTCACGAGCCTGACGACTCATCGATGGCCTCGACGGCGGGTCAGATAAAGGACTAGGCCCAAGGCCCAGAAGGCCGGCTCATGTTATGGTGGGCCTACTTAAGAGGAAAGACATAAGGAATATTCTCCTACAAAGGAAGCAAGACTAGGACTCCACTTGTAATAGAGTAATCCTGATCCTACTAGGACTAGTCATGTAACCCACCACTTCAACATATATAAGGAGGGGCAGGGCACCCCCAGAGGGACAGAAAATAATCTCTAAGGCTAGACACAACTAAAGGGGAGCCGTCTTATGCGGCGACTCCCTCATGAGCATAATGAGACCTAGCCACAAGCAGCATGTAGGGCTATTACCGGATGATGTTTCCCGGGGCCCGAAGCTGTCTGAATCCTTGTCTTGTGTGTTGATCCACCTCGCGTCTCTCATCCGGATCAACCCCTCTTAAACTACCACATAGATGCGCTGACCTCACGACTAAATCCTCACACTAGGACATCTGCCATGACAAATCCACGACAAGAATTGAACCAACCAGTTAACTAAACACCACAACAAATGAACCAAAGTTAACTGAGCACCACATTGCACAATATAACATACTCCTAATAGAAGGTCAGACAGTTAACCAAACCAAGTATGCTTGACAACTTGGAAAATTGCACCCTGAAGAATTCAACATCACATTTGCATAATTGAACCAAACAGTTAACTAAACACCACATTTGCATGACATATAGAACATATAATCTACAGCAGAAGATTGCATGGTAAAAGTAGATGCACAATCCACTAGAATTTGTTAAGGAAACGCAATAGCTAGCAAACTGAACATGGGTCCTTATAGTGAGCTAATAATACAACCAACTCCTCATTGTCAGAGATATCGATGACGATTGGCTCCTGGGACATGCAAGAGGGCGAGGCCTCCGCATCGTGGGTGCCCTCGACGTAGTGGTGAGTTTCCTGAGCCACTCCGGGCACCAACCTACTGGCTCTTGAGATGAGGTAAGCACGTGCACGCTGAGAAAACACCTCGTAGTCTTCGTCGAAGGCACCGACGGTGGCCTCGAGAAAACGCCACGAACTGTCGTTTAAAGCAGCCAACCGTGCCGCGGTGTCGGCGCGCGAGGCATTGAGGGTGGCCTCGACGGCAAGGTGCTCCTACAAGATCTGGGGGTCGGCACGAATGGCAGGCATCACGACCTCATCCGCGCATGCGGCCGCAATTTGCTTCTCCGCTGCCAAATGCTCCTTGAGATCCTGGCTATACTGCATGCACCATGGCTTAGGGTGGCGCTTACTTGGTGGAGGGGTCGGTGATTTGGGTGGAAGGTGTTGCGTCGGCGATCGGAGCATGTGGGATGTGGAAGGAGGAGGAGGATCGGGTGTGGATTACCTGCCAGGATAGACGAGGTCGAGCAGCATGAAGGAGGGTCGCCGGCGAGGAGGCGGCGCTGCAAGCAAGGAGTGAAGGTTTCAACTTGGAAAGGAATGCAGAAATAGGGGAAATATGGCTTTTGGTAAGGGGGGCGGGGAGGTAGATATTTCCGTGGAAGCCAAAAATTTGGAATCGCTTCGGTGAAAAAACTGGCGCGGAAATTGTCATCAGACACGGTCCTTTATTCAGAGCGGGTTGTGGACTGTAGCCGTCGCACCTTCTCACGTAAGTTGTATGCGTACTATACTCCGGCGGTGCTCTAAGATATTTTGTGTTGCATCTCATACGGTTGGTTATAATAAACTATGTGGGATCTACTTGATTTTTCGTCTTGATTTGAATTACATAATGGGGTCACAACGGCAATGCATGGTGTTTGAATTGCTAGACCTTTTATCTACAGTGAACATGCAACTATATGTGTGTCGTGAAAGAATTGGAATTATTCAGGGTTCATTTGGACATTTTATACATTAATTGGTTTTCTAGCCATTTCAGGTGCACAATTCAAAATTAAACTAGATTCACATGCTCTGGTGCACCAACATGGGTTGTAAAAGCATATATGTGTCCATGGGTTTATGCTTATGTCCCATGCAAGAAATGAGGATGAATTTCGAACACCACTGCACCGTGGCTCTCCGGCAAACGTTGACGTACTTGCTTTTGTAATGCTAGTAAATCCAAAAGTCGTCCGAAATTCATGAAACTTGGCATGCTATCATGGAGTGGCATCAACATGTTGTGGTAAAGTTTTTGTCCCATTTGAGGCAGGTTTGGGTATAAGCTTCTCATAAACCAGAGCTTCTCACAACAAGCGTGATGGTTTCGGTAGGGAATGTTTCACCTTTCTGGACGAAACGATATTCATTGCCTCTTCTTGATTTGAATTTTTTCCCTAGTGTCAACATAGAACAATAGGAGTGTTGTGTCAACTTTTGGGATTTTTCTGGGTTCGCTTGGACATTTTTATACATTAACTAAGTTTTCTATGCATTCATGTGCATAATTCAAATTTGAACTACATGCACATGCTCTAATGCATATAAGTTAGTTGAAAATTCAAATATGTGTCCTTGGTTGCATGCTTAGGTCCCATGCAAGAAATGGGAATGAATGTCAAACACCATGCCACCATCACTCGGCCGCAAACATTGAGATACATGGTTTTTTAAATTCTAGTAAATCCAAAACTCGTCAGAAATTCATGAAACTTGGCATGCTATCATGGAGCGGCATCAACATGCCATGATAAAAAATTTGTCCCATTTGGGGCAGGTTTAGGGATATGCTTAGCTTCTCACAACAAGCCTGATGGTTTCGGTAGGGAACGTCCTACCTTTGGGGACGAAACAATATCCATTACCTCTTCTTGATTTCAATTTTTTCCTAGTGTCAACATAGAACAATAGGAGTGTTGTGTCAATTTTTTGGATTTTTCGGGGTTCGTTTGGACATTTTTGTGCATTAACTAAATTCTCAATGCATTCATTTCCATAATTCAAATTTGAACTACATGCACATGCTCTAATGTATATAAATAGGTTGAAAATTCAAATATGTGTCCTTGGTTGCATGCTTAGGTCCCATGCAAGAAATGGGAATGAATGTCAAACACCCTGCTACCATCACTCGGCCACAACCAATGAGATACCTGGTTTTTAAATTCTAGTAAATCCAAAACTCGTCTGGAATTCATGAAACTTGGCATGCAATCATGGAGTGGCATCAACATGCCGTGGTGAATTTTCTGTCCCATTTGGGGCAGGTTTGGGTATATGCTTCTCACAACAAGCATGATGGTTTCGGTAGGAAACATCCCACCTTTGGGGACTGATACGTCCATTTTCCATCATGCTTTTATATCGATATTTATTCCATTATGGGCTGTTATTACACATTATGTCACAATACTTATGCCTATTCTCTCTTTGTTACAAGGTTTACATGAAGAGGGGGAATGCCGGCAGCTGGAATTCTGGGCTGGAAAAGGAGCAAATATTAGAGACCTATTCTGCACATCTCCAAAAGTCCTGAAACTCCACGGGAAATATTTTCAGAATATATAAAAAATATTGGGCGAAAGAAGTACCAGAGGGGGCCACCTGCCGTCCATGAGGGTGGGGGCGCGCCCTACCCCCTTGGGCGCGCCCCCTGCCTCGTGGGCCCCCTGGTGGCCCTCTGAGGCCCATCTTTGGCTATATGGAGTCTTTCGTCTCGGAAAAAATCATAAGCTAGCTCACAGGACGAAACTCCGCTGCCACGGGGTGGAACCAATCTAGGGCTCCGGCGGAGCTGTTTTGCCGGGGAAACTTCCCTCCAGGAGGGGGAAATCATCACCATCGTCATCACCAACGATCCTCTTGTCGAGAGGGGGTCAATCTCCATGAACATCTTCATCAGCTCCATCTCATCTCAAACCCTAGTTCATCTCTTGTATCCAATCTTTGTATCCAAACCTCAGATTGGTACATGTGGGTTGCTAGTAGTGTTGATTACTCCTTGTAGTTGATCCTAGTTGGTTTGCTTGGTGGAAGATCATATGTTCAGATCCATTATGCATATTAATACCCCTCTGATTATGAAAATGAATATGCTTTGTGAGTAGTTACGTTTGTTCCTGAGGACATGGGAGAAGTCTTGCTATAAGTAGTCATGTAAATTTGGTATTCGTTCGATATTTTGATGAGATGTATGTTGTCATCCCTCTAGTGGTGTCATGTGAACGTCGACTACATGACACTTCACCATTGTTTGGGCCTAGAGGGAGGCATTGGGAAGTAATAAGTAGATGATGGGTTGCTAGAGTGACAGAAGCTTAAACCCTAGTTTATGTGTTGCTTCGTAAGGGGCTGATTTGGATCCATATGTTTCATGCTATGGTTAGGTTTACCTTAATACTTCTGTTGTAGTTGTGGATGCTTGCAATAGGGGTTAATCATAAGTGGGATGCTTGTACAAGTAAGGGCAGTACCCAAGCACCGGTCCATCCACATATCAAATTATCGAAGTACCGAACGCGAATCATATGAGCGTGATGAAAAGTAGCTTGACGATAATTCCCATGTGTCCTCGGGAGCGCTTTACTTTATATAGGAGTTTGTCCAGGCTTGTCCTTTGCTACAAAAAGGATTGGGCCATATTGCTGCACCTTATTTACTTTTACTATTTGTTACCCGTTACCAATTAGCTTATTACAAAACTATCTGTTACCGGTAATTTCAGTGCTTGCAGAAAATACCTTGCTGAAAACCGCTTATCATTTCCTTCTGCTCCTCGTTAGGTTCGACACTTTTACTTATCGAAAAGGCTACGATAGATCCCCTACACTTGTGGGTCATCAAGACTCTTTTCTGGCGTCGTTTCCAGGGAGTGAAGCGCCTTTGGTAGGTGGAATTTGGTAAGGAAAAATTTATATAGTGTGCTGAAATTTACTCTCACTTGTTACTATGGAACATAATCCTTTGAGGGGCTTGTTCGGGGTATCTTCACCCCGACCAGTAGAGCAAAGAGTTGCTCCTCAACCTACTGAACCTACTGAAAATTCATACTTTGAAATTCCTTCGGGTATGACAGAGAAACTGCTAGCTAATCCTTTCACAGGTGATGGAACATTACATCCCGATTTGCACCTAATCTATGTGGATGAAGTTTGTGGATTATTTAAACTTGCAGGTATGCCCGAGGATGTTATCAAGAAGAAGGTCTTCCCTTTATCTTTGAAGGTAGAGGCATTGACATGGTTTAGGCTATGTGATGATATTGGATCATGGAACTACCTACGATTGAAATTGGAATTTCATCAGAAATTTTATCCTATGCATCTTGTTCATCGTGATCGTAATTATATATATAATTTTTGGCCTCGCGAAGGAGAAAGAATCGCTCAAGCTTGGGGGAGGCTTAAGTCAATGTTATATTCATGCCCCAATCATGAGCTCTCAAAATAAATGATTATTCAAAAAATTATGCTTGGCTTTCTCTCAATAATCGCTCCATGCTCGATACTTGTTGTATTGGATCTTTTATGATGAAGACTATTGTATTCAAATGGGATTTATTGGAAAGAATTAAATGCAACTCTGAAGATTGGGACCTCGACAAAGTTAAGGAGTTAGGTATAATACCTAAGTTTGATTGCGTTAAATCTTTTATGGATACCGATGTTTTCTGTGAAATTTAGCACTAAATATGGACTTGACTCGGAGATAGTAGCTTCTTTCTGTGAATCCTTTGCTACTCATGTTGATCTCCCTAAGGAGAAGTGGTTTAAATATAATCCTCCCATTGAAGTAAAAGTAGTTTCACCTATTAAAGTTGAAGAAAAGACTATCACTTATAATGATCTTGTTGTTCCTACTTCTTATATAGAGAAACCACCTTTCCCTGTTAGAATAAAGGATCATGCTAAAGTTTCAACTGTGGTTCGTAGGAGTAATACTAGAACACCTACTCCCCCTGAGCAAATTAAAATTGAACCTAGTGTTGCTATGGTTAAAGATCTCTTGGCCGATAATATTGATGGGCATGTTATTTACTTCTGCAATGAATCTGCTAGAATTGCTAGACCTAATACTAAAAATAAACATAGACCTGCTGTAGGCATGCCTGTTATTTCTGTTAAAATAGGAGATGATTGTTATCATGGCTTATGTGATATGGGTGCTAGTGCAAGTGCAATACCTCATTCCTTATTCAAAGAAATTATGCATGATATTGCACCTGCTGAGATAGAAGAGATAGATGTTACAATTAAGCTTGCCAATAGAGATACTATTTCACCAGTTGGGATTGTTAGAGATGTCGAAGTATTGTGTGGGAAAGTTAAATATCCTGCTAATTTTCTTGTTCTTGGTTCCCCACAAGGTGACTTTTGTCCCATTATATTTGGTAGATCCTTCTTGAATACTGTTAATGCTAAGATAGACTGCAATAAGGATATTGTTTTTGTTTGTTTAGGGGATATGTCTCATGAGTTTAATTTTGCTAAATTTCATAGACAACCCCATGATAAAGAATCTCCTAGTAAAGATGAAATTATTGGTCTTTCTTCTATTGCCATGCCTCCTAGTGATCCTTTAGAACAATATTTGCTAGACCATGAAAATGATATGTTTATGAATGAAAGAAGGGAAATAGATCAAGTATTCTTTAAACAGGGTCCTATTTTGAAACACAACTTGCCTGTTGAAATTCTAGGGGATCCTCCTCCACCCAAGGGTGATCCCGTGTTTGAGCTTAAACCTTTACCTGATACTCTCAACTATTCTTATCTTGACGAGAAAGAGATATATCCTGTTATTATTAGTGCTAACCTTTCAGAGCATGAGGAAAAGAAATTATTGAAAACTCTGAAGAAGCACCGTGTTGCTATTGGATATACTCTTGATGATCTTAAGGGCATTAGTCCCACTTTATGACAGCACAAAATAAAATTGGAGAAGGATGCTGAACCGGTTGTTGATCACCAACGACGGTTAAATCCTAAGATAAAAGAAGTGGTAAGTAAAGAAATACTAAAGCTTCTGGAGGCAGGTATAATTTATCCCGTTGCTGATAGTCAGTGGGTAAGTCCTGTCCATTGTGTCCCTAAGAAGGGAGGTATTACTGTTGTTCCTAATGATAAAGATGAATTGATCCCACAAAGAATTGTTATAGGTTATAGAATGGTAATTGATTTCCGCAAATTAAATAAAGCTACTAAAAAGGATCATTACCCGTTACTTTTTATTGATCAAATGCTAGAAAGATGATCCAAACATACACATTTTTGCTTTCTAGATGGTTATTCTGGTTTCTCTCAAATTCCTGTATCAAAAGAGGATCAAGAAAAGACAACTTTCACTTGCCCTTTCAGTACCTTTGCTTATAGACGTATGCCTTTTGGTTTATGTAATGCACCTGCTACCTTTCAAAGATGTATGACTGCTATATTCTCTGACTTTTGTGAAAAGATTGTTGAGGTATTCATGGATGATTTCTCCATTTACGAAACTTCTTTTGATGATTTGTTAAGCAACCTTGATCGAGTTTTGCAGAGATGTGAAGAAACTAATCTTGTCTTGAATTGGGAGAAGTGCCACTTTATGGTTAATGAAGGTATTGTCTTGGGGCATAAAATTTCTGAAAGAGGTACTGAAGTTGATAAAACTAAAGTTGATGCTATTGAAAAGATGTCGTGTCCCAAGGACATTAAAGGTATAAGAAGTTTCCTTGGTCATGCCAGTGTTTATAGGAGGTTCATTAAGGACTTTTCTAAAATTTCTCGGCCTCTAACTAACCTCTTACAAAAAGATGTCCCTTTTGTCTTTGATGATAATTGTGTAGAAGCATTTGAGATACTTAAGAAAGCTTTGCTTTCTGCACCTATTGTTCAACCTCCTGATTGGAATTTACCATTTGAAATTATGTGTGATGCTAGTGATTATGCTATAGGGGCTGTTCTAGGACAACGAGTTGATAAGAAATTAAATGTTAGCCAATATGCTAGTAAAACTCTAGACAGTGCTCAAAGAAATTATTCTACTACTAAGAAAGAATTTTTAGCAGTTGTATGTGCTTTTGATAAGTTCAGACCTTACATTGTTGATTCTAAAGTAACTATTCACACTGATCATGCTGCTATTAAATATCTTACGGAAAAGAAAGATGCTAAACCTAGACTTATTAGATGGGTTCTCTTGCTTCAAGAATTTGATTTGCATATTATTGTTAGAAAGAGAGCTGAGAACCCCGTTGCAGACAACTTGTCTAGGTTAGAGAATGTTCTTGATGACCCACTACCTATTGATGATAGCTTACCCGATGAACAATTAGCTATCATAAATGCCTCTCGTACTGCTCCATGGTATGCTGATTATGCTAATTACATTGTTGCTAAATTTATACCACCTAGTTTCACATATCAGCAAAAGAAAAAGTTCTTCTATGATTTAAGACACTACTTCTGGGATGACCCACATCTTTATAAAGAAGGAGTAGATGGTGTTATTAGACGTTGTGTACCTGAGTATGAACAGGAACAGATCCTGCGCAAGTGCCACTCTAAGGCTTATGGAGGACACCATGCTGGAGATAGAACTGCATACAAGGTACTGCAATCCGGTTTTTATTAGCCCACTGTCTTCAAGGATGCTCGTAAGTTTGTTTTGTCTTGTGATGAATGTCAAAGAATTGGTAATATTAGTAGACGCCAAGAAATGCCTATGAATTATTCACTTGTTATTGAACCACTTGATGTTTCGGGTTTTGATTATATCGGACTGTTTCCTTCCTCTAATGGGTATACACATATTTTAGTTGCTGTTGATTACGTTACTAAGTGGGTAGAAGCTATTCCACTACTGAGGGAGTCCTGGATTAGGGGGTGTTCGGATAGCCGGACTATACCTTCAGCCGGACTCCTGGACTATGAAGATACAAGATTGAAGACTTCGTCCCATGTCCGGGAGGGACTTTCCTTGGCGTGGAAGGCAAGCTTGGCGATACGGATATGCAGATCTCCTACCATTGTAACCGACTCTATGTAACCCTAACCCTATCCGGTGTCTATATAAACCGGAGGGTTTTAGTCCGTAGGATAACATACACATCAACAATCATACCATAGGCTAGCTTCTAGGGTTTAGCCTCCTCGATCTCGTGGTAGATCTACTCTTGTACTACCCATATCATCAATATTAATCAAGCAGGACATAGGGTTTTACCTCCATCGAGAGGGCCCGAACCTGGGTAAAACTTCGTGTCCCTTGTCTCCTGTTACCATCCGGCCTAGACGCACAGTTCGGGACCCCCTACCCGAGATCCACTGGTTTTGACACCGACATTGGTGCTTTCATTGAGAGTTCCTCTGTGTCGTCGCTGTCAGGCTCGATGGCTCCTATGATCATCAAAAGCGATGATGTCCAGGGTGAGACCTTCCTCCCCGGACAGATCTTCATCTTCGGCGGCTTCGCACTGCGGGCCAATTCGCTTGGCCGTCTGGAGCAGATCGAAAGCTACACCCCTAGCCGTCAGGTCTAATTTGGAAGTTTAAACTACACGGCTGACATCCGCGGAGACTTGATCTTCGACGGATTCGAGCCACTGCCGAGCGCGCCGCTCTGTCATGACAAGCATGATTTAGCTCTACCGTCGAACAGTGCCCTGGAGGCCGCACCTGCGTCAGCTCCGATCCCTAATTCAGAGCCAATTGCGCCGATCGAGGATGGGCGGTTGGACGCCGCCTCGGGGGCTGTGTCCCTAACGGCGATTGAGCCGAACACCAGCCCCGCACTCCGCGAGACTCATGATTCCAAGGAGTCGGACTCCTCTCCGGACTCCGAACCATTCGCGCCTCTGCCAATCGAATCCGATTGGGCGCCGATCATGGAGTTTACTGTCGCGGACATCTTTCAGCACTCGCCCTTTGGCGATATTATAAAATCACTAAAGTCTCTCTCTTTATCAGGAGAGCCCTGGCCGGACTACGGTCAGCGAGATTGGGATGCGGACGATGAAATAATTCAAAGCCCACCCACCACCCACTTTGTAGCCACTGTCGACGATTTAACCGACATGCTCGACTTCGACTCCGAAGACATTGACGGTATGGACGCTGATGAAGGAGACAATGAGGAACCAGCGCCTATTGGGCCCTGGAACGCCACCTCGTCATATGACGTATACATGGTGGACGCACCAAAAGATTACAACGAGGAGCGGAAGGACGCACCGAAGGCTTGTTCCCTCGAAAAGCAGTCAAAGCGGCGACGCAAGCACCGCCCCAAATCCCGCCTCGACAGAAATAGCGATCACACAGACCCAACGCTGGAGCAGTGCGAACCGCTGCCGGACAACGGCAATCCGGATAATCAAACCGAACAAACAAATCCTATCAAGGATAATGGTCCGGACGACATAACGTCGGATAGACACCCGGAGCAGCAGACTGCCTATAAAAGGCTTGTTGCCACCGCGAGGAGCCTGAAAAAGCAGAAGCAGAGGCTCAAGGCCACGCAAGACACACTCCAATTCAGATGGAGTAAAATACTCAGCACAGCAGCAAGGTACGGCGACAATCGCCCCTCCAAGAGCTACCCAAAGCGGAAGCTGCTACCCGAATTCAATGAGGAGGCCTTATAACCTCCACAACCAAATATCAAAGCAGCCACCTGGTCGGATAGACGACCCCTCTACCAACATAGAGTGGCATACAACGCCACTCACAATACAATACGCGACCCATGCGAGGGCTCGCACCCAAAGGACGGCACAACCAGATCCATCTATGGACCACACAAGCGCGCCCCAGCATACAATGCAACACAACAAACATCCGAACAATGTGGTACACCCAGCTACAGGGGTGCCGCACACCCCCTATGTTTCACCGATGAGGTGCTGGACCACAAATTCCTAGCGGGATTCAAGCCCGTAAACATAGAGGCATACGACAGAACAACAGACCCTGGGGTCTGGATTGAGGACTACATCCTTCATATCCATATGGCTCGAGGAGATAACCTCCACGCCATCAAGTACTTACCCCTCAAGCTCAAAGGGCCAGCTCGTCACTGTCTCAAAGGCCTCCCCGAAAGCTCCATTGGAAGTTGGGAAGAGCTCGAAGACGCTTTTCGGGCAAATTTTCAAGGGACCTATGTCCGTCCTCCGGATGCGGACGATTTGAGTCATATAACTCAACAGCCCGGAGAGTCAGCCTGAAAGCTTTGGAACAGGTTTCTTACTAAAAAGAACCAGATTGTCGACTGTCCGTACGCCGAAGCCTTAGCGGCTTTCAAGCATAGCGTTCGTGACGAATGGCTCGCCAAACACCTCGGCCAAAATAAGCCGAGAACGATGGCCGCATTAACAAACCTCATGACTCGCTTTTGCGCGGGATAGGACAGCTGGCTAGCCAGATGCAGCACCAGCGACCCCAGTACATCTGAAGTTAGAGATGGAAACGGGAAATCACGGCATAACAGCAATAACAAACGCCGGAATAAAGAAGACAGCACGAAGAGCATGTTAGTAAATGCCGGATTCAAAAGCTCTTGTCCAGGACAAAAGCCGCCCCGTAAAGGCACCATGGATGAATTGTCCAGCCTCAACAAAATTCTGGACCAAGTATGTCAGATTCATAGTACCCCTGGTAAACCTGCTAATCATACCCACAGAGAATGTTGGGTCTTCAAGCAGTCCGGCAAGCTTAACACCGTACACAAGGGGGAGGATATACCAAGTGAAGACGAGGACGAGCCCCCCAAGCAAGACATGGGGGAACAAAAGAAATTTCCACCAGAAGTCAAAACAGTAAACGTGTTACACGTAATCAAGGGAAAAAACAACGCGACACTCCCAGCAAAATATACCCAAGTGCCTGTCACCACGACGTCCTGGCACTGGTCATCTCAACTGATCACTTTCGACCATCGCGATTACTCAGCAAGTATCCGACACGCAGGATGGGCTGCCCTGGTATTAGACCCAGTAATTGGCGGATATCACTTCACAAGAGTCTTGATGGACGGCGGCATTAGCCTAAACCTAATACATCAGGATACAATCCACGGGATGGGGTTAGACCCAACACAAATTCGCCATAGCAATACTACCTTTAAAGGAGTAACGCCAGGCCAAGGGGCTCGTTGTACGGGCTCCCTCCTACTACAAGTTATATTCGGCTCCCCCGACAACTTCCGTCGCGAGCATTTAACTTTCCACATCGCTCTGTTTCAAAGTGGCTATCAAGCACTGCTCGGACGCGAAGCTTTCGCTCGCTTTAATGCAATACCACACTACGCCTCCCTCACATTCAAGATGCCCGGTCCACGTGGCATCATTACAGTGCATAGAAATATCAAGCGATCTCTGCGCGCCGAAGAGAGTGAGGCTGCCTTGGCAGCCGCACACTAAAGGCGCCCGAACAAGCGAAAGCATCCAATAGGACGTCAAGACCTCAGATACAACTAATCAAGTTCGGCACCGCTATTTATACGGAATAAGTGGTCACACCCCTATTTGTCAATACAAGGGGCTCAACGCGCGCAGACAAGTGGCAATTTCTTATCATCTTGAAATATACATGGTTTCTTTCAAAAACTATCTTTTTGCACGACAACTTTTTCACTTAACTTCCTCTCTTTTATAGACGATCATCATGCTACACCCATCCAGGATACGGCACAACGGAGACACGGGCGCAGACGTGCAGCAGGGACCCGCTCCAAGGATTCTTTTTAGATTAAGACCCTGCGTAAACCTTTTTTACTATCTCTTGTTGATACATATCCACCATTGAGAAGGATGCTGACGTCTTGGCATGTGGCCACGCCAGAACAATGCACGTACCTGGACACAAGGGGCTTCTTACAAAGGCCACTATTTAGGCCCGGTTTATACCACAAAGACCGAATACCTTAGGGAGTGTTCGGCGTCGCGAGTTTGGCCCTATATGCATCAGCTCTGAATCATTGTCTTTGGTCAAATGTTGGGTTTGCCCGGCTCCTGTGTTTTGGTGCCTTATGTTCCACCTTGCCGGCTAAGGTAGCACCAGGAGAACTACTACGATTGTGCCCTGGTTCTTCCGGACGAGCACCTCAGTAGAGAAAGCCGAAAACTGACTGTCATGATGTAGCATGAGACTGGTCAACCACTCGATGACCTGTGGGAATGTTAGAATTCCTCCGCCTTAAAGAAGGGCCATTTTCCGGACAGGCATGTATGCACCCTGGAATCGGGAGAGTGCGGAGCCACCAGGGGCTATCTAGTAGCCCCACTGTCAAACTCCTATGGCTAAGTGAAAGTGCTAAAGCATTATAGTCCGGTTGCCTCACTCGCTCCGCTATCACCTCCTTAATAGGACCAAGACGTTGGGTTAAGTGTGAATGCGTGTTTTTGCGATCACCTCCGCATTATATGCGTGGGGGTTGAAGCCGACAACTACAATCTTTCAGGTTATACACATGTTTACATAAACGGCCACCCAGGAGGCATCATATTACTTTCAGGCAAAAGTATAAAAATAAACTTATAAAAATTTATAAAAGCATTTCCCTTACAATGAGATTACATATCACCCAAACATAATATTTTTTGAGCACTGGGTCTCTATCAAACGGGCACCCTCAAGAACTTCTTCAAAGTAGTGCTCAGCAGCCTTTCGACCTATAGCCGAATCCCGTGCTGCAACATTGGTAGCATCCATCTCCGCCCAGTATGCCTTAACACGGGCAAAGGCCATCCATGCGCCCTCTATGCACGCCGACCTCCACATCGCATTAATGCGCGGCACCACGTCAAGGACCTGCTGCACCAAGCCGAAATAGTTGTTCGGTTTTGACCTTTCCGGCCATAGCTGATCCACAATAGTCCTCATGGAGAGTCCGGACAACCTATTTAGTTTGGCCCATTCGGCTAATTGGTCAGTCAATGAAAGTGGACGCTCGGGAGAATGGAATTGTCTCCAAAACAGCTGGTCTACTTCACGGTCCGTCTGACCCTGGAAGTACTTGGCCGCATCAGCAGCGCTCGCCGCCAAATCCATATACACATCCTCCGAACTCCATAGCTGATACAGAGGGGCATACCGTGGATCTCTGAATTTCCTCCGCAACATAAAGGATTTCCCAGCTACAATATCCCTGGCTTCCCACAGCTCCTCCTTCTTTGCCCTCATAGCAGAGCGGAGATCCTTTTTCGTCGCAGCAGCCTTCTCAAGGTCCGATGCCTTCGCTTGGTTTTCCTTTTCAAGAACCCGGCAACGGTCGGCGGCGGCTTTTAATTCTATAGCCATCTTGGCCATATTGTCTCGGGTCTCGCCATGCGCGGCCTTCTCGGCTTGCAACTCCTCGGCCGCCTTCACAGTAGCCGCATTACCCAACCTCGCTTGTTTCTTGGCTCGGGCAAGTTCTACCCGCAAGGCTTCAATAGTGGCAGCTCCATCTGCAGTCACAACATATTAAAGATACTGGCATCATGCTGCTCTTCCTATGTGGCGTTTACCAGATAAGGACGCTTACCCTGCGCCTCGCCAAGCCTTTTGTTAACAAGCTCGATGTCGGCGTCTGCCGCATCCAACTGTCGTTCTAAATGGGCAAACTCGCTAGTCCGGCTAGCCACCGGAACTTCCATCACCTGCACATAGAGGCAGTATGGTTATTACCTGGGAATATGATCCTCTGTTCATCGTCATTTTCGACGACAACCAGAGTCTCAGGGGCTACTATCTACACAGGGCACACCTAGCATGTGCAGGACTGTCATACATTCTTTTACGTACCTCGAAGCCTGTCAGTAGACTCATAAAAGCTTCATGCAATCTGCTTTCAGCGGACGATATTCTCTCCATCACCGTATTCATCAGCACATGGTGTTCATCTGAGATGGCCGCTCGCCCCACCAACTCCCTCAGAACATTTGGTCACACACCAGACGGTGCCGGACTCTTTTGTCTGCCCTCTTCGGGAGCCGGACACTGGGAGCTTCGGGGGTCGATGGGATTATCTTCTAGCCTCACCGGACTCGGAGAGGCCCTCCGCGACGACACTTCTGGGTCACCCTCTTCTGGCGCGGAGGAGTCTGGAGGAGGCGTTTCGCTCTCCATCATCTCTGGAAGAAGATCCCCCGAAGATGAGCTCATTTGAGAGGGGCTAAGGCCCGAACTGCAAATATATATGTGCTGGTTATTTTCTTAGAAGAAAAAGATGGCATATCTGTACTATTAAAAGTATTTCGGGTCACTTACGACTCGCGGGAGAACTGATCCCCCCGCGGACTTTGTGCGGCAATGGCGCCCCCCGAGGTAGGACCCTCTGTGGGAGACTTCTTCTCCCGTTTGGAAGCTTCGGCTTCTGAATCCCCGAGCGCAGTCCTTTTCCTCTTCTGGTCGTCTTCCTTCATGGAGACGCTCGCTCCCTCGGCTAGAATGGGCAGCGTTGGGGGCCCGCGTCCACCCGCATTATCCTCCACAGTATCTTCCTTCAAGGGCTCCGGGCAAGGTGCGGTCTGGAGCATCTTTTCCAATACCGGATTTTCCAAACCCTTAGGGAGGGGGGCCGAACACCGAATCAACTTCGCCTTTGTTAGCCAGTCCGGGTCAAAAAGCAAACTTTTAGAAATAACTTCGTAACAAAGAGAGATAGTATGTTCGGCCGGAAGATGCCTTACCTGTTCGGCGGCGCGGTTACTACTCAGGCCCTTGTCCTCGGTGATTTCCGGACACTCCACCTGAGGTCCGAAGAATGACTTGTACATCTCCTTGTGCGTCAGGCCGAGGAAATTTTGAATGGCACGCGGTCCCTCAGGATTGAACTCCCATAGGCAAAGAGGCCGGCTTTTGCAAGGCTGGACTTGACGAACCAGCATAACCTGTATTACCGCAACCAAACTAAAATCTCCATTGAAGAGATCTCGAATGTGGCTTTGTAGTATAGGCACGTCCTTGGTTGGCCCCCAGCTCAGACCTCTGCTGATCCATGACATCAGCTGTGGTGGGGGGCCCGAGCGGAAAATAGGGGGGCCGCCCACTTGGCACTTCTAGGAGCCATGATGTAGAACCACTCCTGTTGCCACAATTCAGACACCTCTGGGATGGAACCTTTGGGCCACGGAGCTCCCGTCATCTTGCGTATTGAGGCACCTCCACACGCTACATGTTGCCCCTCGATCATCTTCGGCTTCACTTCAAAGGTCTTGAGCCATAGGCCAAACTGAGGGGTAACCCGGAGGAAGGCCTCGCACACGACAATAAATGTCGTGATATGAAGAAAGGAGTCCGGATCTAGATCATGAAAGTCTAGCCCATAGTACAACATCAAACCCCTTATGAAAGGATCTAGAGCAAGGCCTAGACCTCGGAGGAAGTGGGAGACGAACACGACGTTCTCATTGGGTTTGGGGGTGGGGACGGCCTGCCCTCGGGGAGGCAGCCAATGCAAAATCTCGGCGGTCAGATATCTGGCCTCCCTCAACTTTTTGATGTCTTCTTCCGTGAAGGAGGAGGGCACCCATCAGCCTTGAAGGCTATATCCGGACATGACTGAAGGTTCGGAGCACCTGACCTGAACTTCGGGCGTTTGAGCTTGAGGTGGGGGAAGGATTCGATTGAGCACGGGAGGGAAAAATAAAAGCCTTGTCCCCTTTATAAAGAGGGTGAATATCAAGCGTCCTCTCTGTGTCCGTTTGGACTTGCCTATAATCTAGGAGTCCTAGAAGAAGTTACCCACGCCCGTATTAATGAGAATCCCGGAATAAGGGGACACGATCTCTGCTTTAACAAGACGTGCCAAGGAAACTGCCTCACATAACGCGCTGAGATGGGATAATAAAACGGTTCGAATAAAAGCTTGGCCGTGGTGTGATGTCGCACTATGGAATACGTAAGCAGATTAGATTTGTGTAAATATTATTCTCTCTATGGCAATATGTGGAAACTTATTTTGCAGAGCCGGACACTATCTTTGTGTTTAAAATCTTCTATGAAGTACTTGGAGGAGGAACCCGCCTTGCAATGCCGAAGACAATCTGCGTGCCAGACTCGTCGTCATTGAAGCCTGGTTCAGGGGCTACTGAGGGAGTCCTGGATTAGGGGGTGTTCGGATAGCCAGACTATACCTTCAGCCGGACTCCTGGGCTATGAAGATACAAGATTGAAGACTTCGTCCCGTGTCCGGGAGGGACTTTCCTTGGCGTGGAAGGCAAGCTTGGCGATACGGATATGCAGATCTCCTACCATTGTAACCGACTCTATGTAACCCTAACCCTATCCGGTGTCTATATAAACCGGAGGGTTTTAGTCCATAGGACAACATACACATCAACAATCATACCATAGACTAGCTTCTAGGGTTTAGCCTCCTCGATCTCGTGGTAGATCTACTCTTGTACTACCCATATCATCAATATTAATCAAGCAGGACGTAGGGTTTTACCTCCATCGAGAGGGCCCGAACCTGGGTAAAACTTCGTGTCCCTTGTCTCCTGTTACCATCCGGCCTAGACGCACAGTTCGGGACCCCCTACCCGAGATCCGCCGGTTTTGACACTGACAACTACAAAAAAATACACTTCCGTGATGATACGTGTTTGTCACAGTAGGTCACGTTTTCTGTCATGCATGTACATACATGACAAATTTGTGACATAATCAAGATAGTCATACCTGTGCAGTCGTAGAAGTGTTCCATGACATTAACAAAATTATCATCACGGAAGTGTCCACTTCCATGATGATAAATCGCGCGTCACAGAAGTTCTTTCGTCAAGGGTGACTGACACATGGCATCCACCATAACGGAACGCCGTTAAGCTATCGGGTCCAGTTTTGGATCCGATAACCCGTTAACAGCCCCAACCAATGGGGATTTTCCACGTGTAAAATCATTATTGGCTGGAGGGAACACGTGTCGGCTCGCCGTTGGGACAGATGTCATCCACTCATTGGACCCAAAGCGCCTATGATACATCGACATGTGGCACGGCCCAATAGAGGCCCATTCCCGTGAAAAGGTCGGCCCATTTGACTTGGTTAAAAGGTGGCAGGCCGGCCCACGGCAAGCTTGTTAACGGCATGTTCGCATATAGCCCATTTACAGCCCGCTAACCCAGGGCCCATTTACGGCCTATCCAAATTAGGCCCAATAGCGTCATCTGGGCCATCCAATATAATTCCAGTCCGTTTTAACTTTCGGCCCATGTATGGCCCATGACGTCTTTCGACCCATATGAGGCCCTGTGTAACCCTCGACCCATTAACGGCCCATGGTAAAATTGTCCCGTAATGAACAGTGTATCACTTTATACCCATTAACGGCCCATTATTCTGTTGGGCCGTTTCCAGCCCATGTTATCTTTCGGCCTTCTCAGGGCCCATTTATTCTTGGGCTCATTTCCAACATTCGTTTACTTTCGGCCCATTACTGTCATTTTCTGCTTGTCGGCCAAATTCAGCCCATGGTTACAGTCGGCCCGTTTGTGGCCCGTTAATACGTTGGGCCGTTTTCATTACATCATCAAATACGGCCGATTAATGACGGGCCGTTATGGTCAGCCCATGAACGGACGATTTCAACTCTAGCCCATTTACGACCATAATGTGGTCTGTTATTAGCCCATGTTTGGCCAACAGATCATACGGCCCGTAGAAGGCCCATTGTGTCTACGGCCCGTATAAGGCTCATTGTTTCTACGCCCCGTAGAGGGCCCATTGTTTCTATGTCCCTTAGAAGGCTCATTGTTTCTACGGCCCATAGGAGGCCCATGTTAACTACAATAAATATGTAGCCCATGGTTAATGTGGCCTAGTTTTTAAAAATAGGCTATTGCGGCCACTAGCAAACCGCGGAAAAAGAACTGCACTGACTACAAGAAAACAAATAAACAAGACAATAAGGAAATAAATAGGCAAGCAACTTACGCTAGGCTATCGCGGCTATTACACATATTACATCCACTGGGCATCAAAGTTTGCCACCAGTGCAAATATAGGGAACAAAGCGGCATATAAACGCCGCAGCAAAACAAGTCCAGAACTGAAACCACATCAGAAGAGCTCAAGAAACAATATCCTGGGTACCCGTAATGCTGGCAAGATGCTTAGCAAGCTTATTAGCTTTCTCTTGTTTGGCGCTTAAATCCTCCAGCACTTGCAGTTGCACCAGAAAGTATGCATCTGAATTCTGTAGGGACTTCCTCAGTCATTCGGCTTCCTGTCGCATAACATTTGATCGATGTCTTTCAACTTGAAGTTGAGACTCAAGAAGCCAAACTGATTCAGGCAGCGAGTTCAAAGAGCTGGTGCCAGCAGTAGTAGCCAGTAACTCGAACACTACATCAAGACATGACTTTGGGGTTGTCTCAGTGTCTTCAATATAGTTTTATGAGCTTTCTTGGAGACCAACTAGGATGTCTCACTATCTTGAACCTTATCCGCATTACTTCTTGTACCATTGCATACGGGGTACTCTTCTCCAATATTTTATCCGCATTCTAAAAGAGAAACAAACAAACACATCACAGGTTTACAATGTAGTCACTAGTAGAAAAAGGGTCAAATGTGAAGCACATTAGTGTCGGTTTGAATTTGAGTCGGCACTAATGTGACCATTAGTGTCGGTTCCAATGGCTAGGCGGGCGGACATCATTAGTACCGGTTCGTGGGCAACCTTTAGTACCAGTTCATGCCACGAACCGGTACTAATGAGGCTATGCCAGGCCGTGGTCAAGCTGGGGCCCCCACGAAGACCTTTAGTATCGGTTCATGGCATGAACCGGTACTAGAGTTTCTTAGTAAGCTGATTTTTAGTCCCACCTCGTCAAGAGAGAGGCAGTATGAGCAGTTTATAAGCCATGAGTGCAGAGACAATGACGAAGAGGCGCAATGCTCACCTGCACGTTGCTTAGCTTCAAGCCTTTCGGAATAGCATAGATTGCACTGAGCTATGTGCAGTGCAGTCTACACTATTCCGAAAGGCTTGAAGCAAATTAACCAGCATTGCACCTCTTTTTTTATTTTTAATAACTTATTTGAACTTCGGACTTCTTGTGTTCAGTATGCAGCATTTAAAGTGACATCATCAATTTCCAACATGTTCTGACATCATTTGCTGTTTTTCAGTCATTTACCGAATTGTTTAGAGAGCTAAATGACCGTGAAATTGAAAATCACTACAAAATGAACTGTGAAAATGTTGAAATTTGCCATGGTATCATCATTTCAACCGCATAGCATGTGCAAAAGAGTAGAGAGGGTCACGGCAAAAACTGGACGCACTTCGTGTACAAACTGGACAATCTCTTTCGGAGTATCAGGGTTTCGGACGAGAACTCATCTGTTACACGGGCACTTCAATGTTTTTAAACTTATTTGAACTCCGGACTTCTTTTGAGTTCAGTATGCAGCATTCAAAGCGACGTCATCAATTTCCAACACGTTCTGACATCATTTGCTATTTTTCAATCATTTACCGAATTGTTCAGAGAGCTAAATGACCGTGAAATTGAAAATCACTACAAAATGAACTCTGAAAATGTTGAAACTTTTCATGGTATCATCATTTCACCCGCATAGCATGTGAGAAAGAGTAGAGAGGGTCACGGCAAAAACTAGACGCACTTCATGTACAAACTGGATAATGTCTTTTGGAGTATCAGGGTTTCAGACGAGAACTCATCTATTACACGGGCACTTCAATGTCTTTTATACTTATTTGGACTCTGTACTTCTTGTGTTCAGTATGCAGCATTCAAAGCGACGTCATCAATTTCCAACATGTTCTGACATCATTTGCTATTTTTCAATCATTTACCGAATTGTTTAGAGAGCTAAATGACCATGAAATTGAAAATCACTACAAAATGAACTGTGAAAATGTTGAAATTTGGCATGGTATCATCATTTCACCTACATAGCATGTGCAAAAGAGTAGAGAGGGTCGCGGCAAAAACTGGATGCACTTCATGTACAAACTGGACAATGTCTTTCGGAGTATCAGGGTTTCAGACAAGAACTCATCTGTTACACGGGCACTTCAATTTTGTTTATACTTATTTGAAATCCCGACTTCTTTTGCGTTCAGTACACAGCATTCAAAGCGGCGTCATCAATTTCCAACACGTTCTGACATCATTTGCTGTTTTTCAGTCATTTATCGATTTGTTTAGAGAGCTAAATGACCGTAAAATTGAAAATCACTACAAAATGAACTATGAAAATGTGGAAACTTGCCATGGTATCATCATTTCACCCGCATAGCATGTGCAAAAGAGTAGAGAGGGTCACAAAGAAACTAAATACAGAAAAAAAATTACTCAGAAATAAATAGAAGAAAATAGATAAAGCAGAAAAGAAAAAAATATATAAAAAATTACTCAAAAATAAATAGAAGAAAATAAATAATGCAGAAAAGAAAAAACTATATAAAAATTACTTGAAAATAAATAGTAGAAAATAAATAATGCAGAAAAGAAATAACTATAAAAAAATTGTTGGGGCGCTGTCCAGTGGGCCTGCCAGACCTAGGGTGTGCAAATTCAGGCCCAGAAGGTCCGGCAGGCTCACAGGGCAGCGCGCCATAGTTAGGCCCAGAAGCCTGATATATAGAGGAGTTCGAAGGAGCAGCCGCGGCTGGGTTTATAAACCAGTGCGGCTGCCCTTCGCTCGGCGAGGTGGGACTAAATATTGTGCACTGCGGGTGGCAGCGCAACACCTTTAGTACCGGTTGGTGGCTCCAACCGGTACTAATGAGTGGGCCTTTAGTACCGGTTCGTGGCACGAACCGGTACTAAAGGGGTCCGCTTCCCGCCCCTTGGCCTGGCGAAAATTGGCCTTTAGTACCGGTTGGTGGCTCCAACCGGTACTAAAGGTCGCTCCTATATATATGGCATTTACGAAAAATCCAGTTTTCATACGCGCGCCGCCCGTCTTCTATCCAACTCCTTCATCGCCCGATACCGTCGCCGCCGCCGCGCCGTCGCCCATCGCGCGCCGCCCTCGCCGCCCATCATCGCCGTCCCCGCCGTGCGCCGTACGTTGTCATC
>NC_057812.1:151583977-151590166 GCF_018294505.1 Triticum aestivum
AGTGCTTAGTTGAATTAATTAGTTGAACTAGTTGAATTAACAGAACTAGTTGAATTAGTTGAATTAATAGAACTAATAAGTGTTTAATGTTTCACCTATGAACATAGGAATGTCATCTAACGACGAACACGATTTCATTATGTGCGAATACTGCGAAGACCAGCGCGGGGTGTGCGGCAGAAATTTTCTAGTTGATGATAGGCATTTCAGCATCAAGTTGGATGAGAACTTCAAAGTGGATACATTAAGTCAGCACGACAAGTCTTTTTCCTAATTAAGCATGACTTATGCTTCATTTGCTTCAACTTTTAATTTTAATTTTCTCACTATTCTACTAGCGTATCCCCTGCCATGCGAGAATTTTTGTCTTGGATAAGATAGGTTTCAGTCCTAACAAAACTATGGAGGTAAAAAAAAGTTTACTTGAAGACCGAGCATGGTTATACCTTCAACGTCAAATTATACAATGCAGACACATACACCTATTTTGAATGCAAAACTTGGCAAGACTATGCAAGGCTTATGCATTTGAGCCTCATATGGTTATCACCTTTGATATTCGTCTGGAAGATGATATTGAAGGTAATAGAGACATCTGGGTCGATGTGCAGACGCCTCCAGTTCTACCATTATGTGAGTTTCTCAACCATATTTATGTCTTCGATATTGTTTATTCAAAAAGAGTTGACAAATAATTTATATTGACAGCTTATTTCCAATCAAGCAAACATGTCCGGCGCTTGGTAGACAGGACCGTCCACTGTCCCGGGGCTGAACTAAATTGCGAGGAGACAAGTCATTATGTTTCATGGCTTGAGGATCTTGATGATGTCAAGACAATTTTTTTCCTGCACTTAGAAATGTTAGTACTCAAAACGTGTGACCAATAGTGTTCGTACTGAACTACGGTCACATATATTTAGGAAAGAAGGTAAGATTTCTACTATTTCTCCTTAGTGCATCTTTTGCATACATTATTTTTTTAAGGTAAACTTCATTGCTAAGTATGTTACTATACGATGTTCTTCAACAGGGACTCCCGATGAATGTTGTGCCTGATTGGATCGAGACTAAAGGTACCATGAATATTGTTAGCTTACGGCCAAGATATCCTACAATGCACTTTAGTGCATTCAGGATTTCTAATAGCGAGGAATGCTTAATAGTAAAAGACTGGAGCAAAATTGTGAACGATCGCAGAGAAGTACTAGGGGGCAGCAATCAGAAGCGCAACCCACGATTAGGAGACAGGTTCATCTGCATGCTCCAATATGATGAATCAGGAAAGCTATACATGTTCTATGCTATTTTACCTGAGAGAGAGCAGCAGGAGTGATTAGCTAGTTCATGCTCTTAGTACTTGTCCTCTCATGTCCGTGTTCTTCGTCCTGAACTTAATCTCAAAGAGTGATTTGCCTTTGTGGTGTTATGAACGCTTATAATATCATTACCATGTTGAACTCAATGATATCTTGGTTTCTGGTACAAGTGAATGTTTCTTCTTTAAGATAGTGTTGGTGGTGATTAGATAGCGGTAATGACTATATGATGATTAAGTAGTGGTAATGAGACGACTATTATATGATGATTTTTAGCTAGCTATGAAAATTGTTGTTGGTGATGATATATATGATGCTAGAGTTTTTATATTAATATGATGATGATGATGATGATGATGATGAGTTATTATATCATTTATGAAAGAAACCGCAGATTAGTTTCAACTGGATGGATTCTAGCTAAGTGATCAAGTATATGCCATATCCATATTACCTAGATCACTTAATTAGGTGATCAAGTATATATAATATGGATATGTCATATACTTGATGACTTAGCCAGGATCCACATGCATCCAGTCAAACTAATCTGCGGTACTTTCACCTAATGATTTAACAGCTCATTATAATGTAAAACAATCACTAAATTAAATTGAAAACACAAAATTAAAGTAAAAATAAAAAATAAAACCAAAACACACCCAAACATTTAGTATCGGTTGGTGTTACCAATCGGTACTAATGTCCTACGCGCCCCGGAGCTGGCTCGTGCCATGTGGTTGCCCTTTAGCACCGGTTCGTGCTGAACCGATACTAAAGGGGGGGCCTTTAGTGCCCACACTTTAGTGCTGGTTACCGAACCGGCACTAAAGGGCCTTACAAACCGGTGCTATTGCCCGGTTCTGCACTAGTGAGTATATGAAACTCATTTTGGTAAACCAGTTCAGTAGTAAGGTGAACAGGATAACAGCATGAAACAAACATATATCTATGTAGTATGGTCACTGTATGGTCTATATCATTCTAGTTTATGTTGCCAAATCAAGATAGATACAGTTCGAAACATATCTATTTAAGACAAAGTAGCTTAGACGGAATATAAGTGTGGGAAACTACACAACAATAACAACACTTGTAAGGTGCATGGCATGAGAATATAACTATTTATTCAATTGAAACTGAAATCAACATAGAGCAAGTTACAACAGCAAACCCGTTAAAGAAACAGGTTTAAAACATACCTGTTGCGCCATTGGAGTTTCAATTGCATCCTTCAAATTTGAAATTAGTTGGTATGAGTAAATACAGTGATGCAAGAGCAAAGTAGTATGAACCATAGCTACGGAACCTGACCTGAGAACAATTCTTCTTCTGCTTTAAGCGTTCACTTGGGGTTTGGAGTGGTGGTCCTCGTGCTTTGGGCACTTCAGTTGCTATGGTTCTGTGGTGGAGACGGTGATGTGTCAACGGGAACTGGGTTACTATCTGCTGGGGTTGGGGTTAGAAGGGGTGTAGCTGGTTCTCTGTCCAACTGGGTAGGGGTACAATCTGCATGAGTCTGGGTTATGTGTGGTGGGGCAGGTTCTTGGGCAAGTACACCCGTGGTTCTATCTCCATCGACAGGTAGCACGATCTTTTCTGAAGACCATGTTTTTACTCCCACAGATACTGCCATCACCCCCTCCAATTGAAATGGCTGATAAACAAGAAAAGTAATTGAATGTACATCCATTGTAAGATAAATAGGTGCAATGGATAGTAGGGAAGAAAACAGGGCATGAAATAATTCACATTTATGTTGTCTAACCAAACAGAATAGCAGAACATAATTTCACATATATGATGGCTAATTAAACAGGATAGCATGACACAATTTCACATGTATGATGGCTAACTAAACAGGATAAAATGACATACTTCAAAATATGATGACTATGTAAACAGGATGACATGATATAACTATACGGTGTGTCTATTAAAGTGGTTGGCATGCCATAAATCACAAACATGCCGTCGATGGAAACATGATGGCATGATATAATTCACGAATAGAATGACATAATTCAAAATATGATGACTATGTGAACAGAATGAGATGATATAACTATATTATGTCTTTAGAAAATGGGTTGGCAAGCCATAATTCATATACATGCTGTCAATGTAAACATCATGGCATGAGATAATTCAAATATATGATTTATATACTAAGGAAGTGAGCAGAGGGCAATCTCATATATGATGTGTCAACTAAGGAGATGGCATTCAATATCGTGTATATGATGTAAAAACTAAGCATTGCAATACAACATATGCATGATATGAGTAATATAACCCTGCCAAGTTTGAGCATACACCTCAGGGGGAAAATAGGACTGGACATCTGCCTCTGAATCCTCCTCTGAAGAGCTATCTGTAACCAGCAAGATATCTGCTTCACCAGGTAGCATTGTCTGCTCTGAAGACTTTGTTCTCACTCCAGATTTCTCCATCGCCAATTCAAATGGCTGATGCATAGGAAGAGCAGTTGAATATACAAACATTGTTGACAAAAGTAATGAGAAATACAAAAAAAGGACGGCATGATATAATTCACATATATGACGCTTGGCTAAACAGCATGGATTGCATAATTCACATATATAATGCATTTAAACAAGATAGCATTGCATAATTCACATATATAATGTCTTGCAACAAGATGGCATTGCATAATCCACATATATGGTAATTAGACACTAAACATGTGGCATTCACACAAAGCATGTCTAAACTAAGCAAATGACATGGCAATGCAAGATACCATACGCACGATATGAGCATCATAACCCTGCCAAGTTAGAGCATGCACCTCGGGGGGAAATAGGACTGGTCATTTGTCTCTGAATCCTCCTCTGAGGAGCTATCTGTAACCAGCAAGACATGCGCTTCGTCAAATAGCATTGTTTGCTCTAAAGACCTTGTTTCCACTCCAGATTTTTCCATAACCGTGTCGAATGGCTGATGCACAGGAAGAGTAATTGAATGTACTAAAATTGTTGACAAATTTAACACATAATAAAAATGATGTCATGATATAATTCACATATAAGATGATTGGCTAACCAGGGTGGCATTGCAAAATTCACATATATGATGCCTGGCTAAACAGGATGGCATTGCATGATTCACATTATGATAAAGAAACTAAATAGATGGCATTGACACAAAGCTGTCTAAACTAAGCAAATGACATCTTTAATGTATACAGTAAGCAATGCAAGGCACCATATGCATGATATTACCAGCATCAGCATGCCAAGTTAGAGCGAAGACCTCATGGGGTAAATAGGAGTGGTCTACTGCTTCTAAATCCCCCTCAGAACAGTTATCTTCCTCTTGATTACGATCTGAAATGGGTGGAGGGGGGCTGCCTTTGCGCCCACCATGGAGCGACATCTGCATGAAATTTTATTGCCACGCAAGGCTCGTCCCTTTTGCTCTACATGTTCAGTTCCATTGTGTACAATAACTGACATGCATAGGAATAAAACATGGTGAGATTATGTAAGGAGTGCATGCACAAATCTAGAGAGATGGTAGCAAACTGTGGATAGACCCAAAACAAATGATAGCAGGCAGATAATAGCTTTAGTTAAACAATACAGATAATGGCTCCTTTAATGTTTGTTTGCACCCAACATGAAACTCATAGTAGACACCCGAGATTAACCAGATAGTAGACAGATAGTACTGATTGCTCCCCAATATGTACCCCACAACCATTTAAAAACTCAAGTTTCAACATAAGTTTGGACCCGACTTGGAGTCTAATAGGTGAACACGACGATAAAGCAGCATGTCATCGCGATGCATAATGTAAGCAGACACGGAAGAGTGCGACCTCTCTTGCGGACCCATGTAGTCCTCAAGGTCATCTGCTCAGTTGATGATGGTAATGCAGTTGTCGTGGCTGCCGATGACGGGGAAGAAGATCTGAGGCGGTGAAAGACAGTCTAGAGAGCGGATCCATGTTGTGGTGAACCCTTCTGTCGTTGGAGCAGCTGAGCTAGGATGGAACACAGCACCGCAGGAGCAGGACAAACCACACAAGGTTTTCTTTGACACATATCTGTAACAGAAGTAATTGTGTAAGGGCTTGTTTGAATTTGAGGATTCTAACAATGCAGGGATACGAAATAGACATGAATAGGATAGGAATGCACGTGCAAAACAGAGAATTTAAAAACACAAGATTTCTGCCAATCTGGGTGTTTGGTTCACAAGAATTGGAAGATCACAGGATGCAAAGAAGCATGGTGAGATTAATTCAAACCACAAGAAGTGTGCAACCTCTTTGGCGAAGCCATGTCGATTTCAGCGTGATTGGGTTGGCCGGTGAGGATGCTCTGGCGGACTTGGCTGTCGGAGGAGGGAAGAAGATCTTAGGCATCTGGAGATGGAGCCCGAGGTACTGCTCCGCTGTGATGGAGGGTTTCGTCGTTGGAGCAGCTCCGGTGAGTTGTACGACACCGAGGCTGAAGCAGGACAAGAGAGACAATGTTAACCTGAGTGGAATTCTAATAGCATCTCCAATAGATGACATAAAATACATAACCACAAAGTGCTAGATGTATACATCAGCCGCTCATCTCTGAACTTAACTGTCGAAACTGAATTTAACTGTCGAAACTGAACTTAACTGTCGAAACTAAATTTTGCTGTCAAAACTGAATTTTACTGTCGAAACTGGACGCACTAGAGGTGAGGCTACAAGTTAGTCGACTGACTTTTTCATCTCTGGTCGGTCAATTTTGCAGCCGTTGGATACGCTATCAAGGGCCTGCAGTTCATCTTCAACCTCCACCCCCCCTGAGCCGCCAGCCACCACTGGCCAAACAGCCGCCCCCCGCCGCCTGCGGCCGGCGGT